>NW_026000174.1:41041619-41048040 GCF_001458135.2 Marmota marmota marmota | reverse complement strand
AAAAAAAAAAAAAAAAAAAAAAAAAAAGCCCTGAAATTCCATATTGGTTTTTAGTGAGTTTTAGATTATGAAGGTCTAATAAATTTTTATTACCATGTTATCAACTGGCAGGCTGATTATAAACCTTTCAATTCTTTAAAGGAGAGTTTATAAGAATCATTCCTAACTAACTTGTTGCTGAATTTCAGGTACCACAGCAAAATCTGTATATCTGTTATCTGGTTTAAATAATGTCTTAACTTGTGCAGCCATGACAGAATATCAAAGGATGGGGGGGGCGGGGCTTAGATAACAGAAATTTATTTTCTCACAGTTCTGGAGTTGGAAGGCCAGAATCAAGGTGCTAGCAAAGCAAATTTCATTCTGAGACATCTTCTCTAGACTTGTAGCTGGCTGCCATCTTGCTGTGTGCTCACATGACTCTTTTTTGTGTGTTTCCTAAGGTGATTTCTCTCCTTATGGAGGGCACTATTCTCATGGTGTGGGTTCCACCATTATGATCTCATCTAATCCTAACACCTCCCTAAAGCCCTATCTCCTAATACCATTATGTTGGGAATTTGGAGGTCAACATAATGGATTTGGAGGCAAGAAGGACACAAGCATTCAGTCTATGCAGCTTATGACTGATGGTTATTGCTTTAACATAATAATGCCCATATTGTGCTCTGCTTTTATGTTTGTAGAACATGCTACCCTACATTTTCTTATCGAATCTGCCCTCATGATCTTGCGAAACACACTGATGCTGTACTTCCCAATTTTACAGATAAGGAAATTGAAGCTCACAGATTCAGTATCTTGATGGAAGTTCTGCAGTCAGGAAGCCAGAGAGACAATGCTACAACACCAGAGTCTGGTCTTTTACTTCAGCCCCTCAAGCAACTCAAGAGTAATTGTTTTGATCAGATGTTTATGGTTTTTCCCAAGGACTATTGTGAATCATTAGAATTTCACTGTAAATTTACAAATATACCCTCAGTTCAAACTGATGTGTGAATTTAGATAAGAACTCTTGGCTAAAAACCATCCAAAGAAAATAGGCAGTGTATGCACCCTCATGTGACCCTTGGAGATGACAGCCTCTGATCTCTGTGCTTACTCAGAACAAGAACTGTTATGGAAGGCTGCCTGAAAAGTAAACTTGATGTGTGATGTGCTGCTATCTGCGGTCAGTGATGATCAACTGTAAGTTAATATCCTCATCACAGGCATACTCTCGGCTTTGTTTTGGCTTAAAATATATCAGCTGGATAATCCCCAAACTGTGTCATTATCTTCAACCAGGAATGGAGAAAAGTGAGCAAATAGCAGAAATAATTCTGGATAGGTGTGCTAACTGATTTATACCCAGCAAAATTTCTTCCACTTGTATTATGCTGCCTAAAATTATGGTCCTTGTTCCAGAAGGCTTAGTGGTAGTAGGGTCTGTGGGATGGAGACACCACTCCATGCCTCTGTCTTGCCTTGATTCACCTCTGCCTTGAGTTTGTTCCTTGCTAGGGCCAGCAGACAAGACTGTGGATGGTTTTTATCTGTACCAAGGTTGGTACTTGATTTTAGATCAGTCTCCACAACTGCCCTATTTCCTAATCTCATAAAAGGAAAAGAGAACAAAGAGATAAAAGGATGATTCTACTTTACCTTTTTATAGTGCATCTAACAGAATGGATCTCCAGTTGAAGCTTTGTGTCACACTGGTATGTCACTGTTAAATGTAGATTATGTTACAAATACTGAACTATTTAAATTTAAGAGAGACAGTTTTGGATTGATTTGCATTGAGAAAACTAAATCTGAGGTGATTTAAGGTTATGTCAATTTAATTCCATCTTCTTGGCTTCTGAGATATATTCAGAGATGGAGGAGGAGGGGCATTGTCATAGCCAGGAGGTCTGGGAAATGCCTACGATTCAGTCTATTTAGTGAACATGCGGCTGCTAATCTGGATTTGCCTACGGGAGTGTGTTGTACATATGCACCACATCTGTCTTGTATGTAGAGATGGGAAAAGGTTGAGAATCAGGTCAAACAGTGCTTTTTTCATAGGCCTTAGTTTGAGCTTGGCATATCTTAAATCCACCCTAATGGCATTAACTGTATTTAAAGGGGACTTCAGAGATTTTAGAGTAGAAGTAATGCCTTTTCCATTCCATACTGGATCCTCTGCTTATCTTTTCTTATTCTCACACACACCATTCTCCTCTAATGAGCCTTTGCCATGGGTACTTCTGTACTGAAGAACTTCCTTTGTATCCTTCATTAGATGCTTCTTCTCCTTGCCTTTTATGGTACCTTTGTCAGAGCCTACCATATGAGTGTGCTGACTCCCAGTTCTCACTCTCTGGACCACCAGGGCTGGCTCCAGCTGACTTACTCCCTGTTGAACTTGGCACAGTGCTACTATGATCAATAAGTGAATGAGTATCAGTCATTCTCTCCAGGGTGGATGTTTCCTCATCACTGTGGTCTAAATGTGTCCACCCCAAATTCTCACGGTGAAATTGCAACCCCAGTGTGATGACATGAGGAGGTGACCAGGTCCTGAGGGCAGAGGCCTCATGAATGGAATTAGTGCCTTTATAAAAGCAACCTCCAGAGATCTAGCTGCCTTGCTGCTCCCACCATGTGAGGACCCAGCAAGCAAGTTCCATCTCTGAACCAGGAAATGGGCCTACGCCATCTTGCCAGACAAAGAATTTGCTTACATTTTGATCTTGAATTGCCTATCTTCCAGAAATGTGAGGAATAAACTTGTTGTTTGTAAGTACTTAGTTTATGGTATTTTGCCACACAAGCTGAAGTGAACTAAAGCACTCACTGTAGACAGAAGTAAATATGCCTTTCTTAAGATCTCATCAGGATATACATAAGATGGAATGTGAAGGGCTGGGAGACAGTCACTGAAAAACCCATCTAGAAGAAAAAAACTAGGTGAGTGATTCACATTGTACAGGGAATAATGGGCTGCTCAGAACATTTCCATTCATAAATTTGGGGATGTTGC
Organism: Marmota marmota marmota; assembly: GCF_001458135.2. NCBI lineage: Eukaryota > Metazoa > Chordata > Mammalia > Rodentia > Sciuridae > Marmota > Marmota marmota. The sequence continues at coordinate 41,045,033 of NW_026000174.1, read as the reverse complement.
CTGATAACACATTCCAGTACTTTCTCTCTTCTCTATAATTTCAGAACTTCAAAAAGTTAGGGAGTTGAGATGCTGGGATAAGCAGGTAAAAAGCAATCTTTTAGTTTTTGCCCAACACATTCACTGAACTTTTTTGGCAAATGGAAACCTGTTCCATTATTCATTTGTATTCTGCCTGGGTCAGGTATAGCCCTAGTTGCTCAGGATATAGGACCTGTTTTTAGCAAGGTGTCACATACATGTTGAAGAGATGAAGGAGTAAACAGGACATTGCAATTCACTGTGAACCACTGTCCTCAAAGAGAATGAAAACATTTATAATGGACTTTTCTGTCCTGCTTTGTACAAAGGAAAATCTGCTGCCCCTTGCTCATTATACATAAACAAAGGCTTTATAGAGTGAGCTGGAATATTAGTACCACCAACAAGAGAATTCAAAGCCAGGGAAATTTTTTTTTTTTTTTTTGTGGCAATAGGTATATTTGGAGATGGGGCACTTAAAGAATTTCAACTAGTTTGTGAATAAGAAAGGCAAGAAAATAATTTTTCTTCTCAAGTAAAAGTGAGTTTTGAGACTAAGTCATGGTACATTTTTGTGGGTCATGAGAGAATAATCTTTCTGCTCACTGTTTGAGTTTCTAAAAATTAATCCCTAAAAGAATTTCAGGGAGGAAAAAGAATGATTCTTGCTGTATAAAAAAATAATTATTTAAATGGGCAAAAGGGTGTGTGTGTGTGTGTGAGTGTGTGTGTATGTGTGTACTGGGAAAGGCTGGGAAGGAGCATCTTCTTCCCTGCTGAACTGAACCTATTTCTCTAGCTCCTTTTACTTCTGTCCCACCTCAGGAATGTGTGCCCATATATTTTCCATGGTAACCATTCCAATTCTCACCATTCATCAGACATATCATCCCTTCTCCTTGGAAATCCTTATTTCCTTTAGATCAGTTGCTGCTACAATCTTTCCACACCAAGAACACTGTTACCATATCTCCATTGTAGGAGGAATACCCTTGTTTCATGGTATGCCTATGCATTTATGACAGCCACTAGCATCTGTGGACACATGGGAAATGAGCACCCTAGTATGGGGTCTGTCCATATGGCAGAGTTAGGTGTTTAAGGCCTAGCTCTGCTTCATAATGAGCTGTATAACTTTGGGCAAATTATCTAACTAATGCTCAATTTGCTTCTCTAAAATAGTGATAAGAATAGTACCACCTATTACACAAAGTATTTAGTTTATACAGATAAAAGTAGATAGTATACAAACTAGGTAGACACTTGGCACTCAATGGCCATTATCTATTTTGATTAAGTTCCCAGTAAATATTTATTTAATGACCTTAATGATTATCTTCATCAGAGTGGTTTTTACCCAGCTGAATTCTTACTGTGCTTTTCTAATTTCCATTCCTGATACCTAAGAAATACAAATATTCATAGAATTCAGGCATTTAAAACTTTAAAATTCTCCGGGCCATAATTGGAACAAATAGTGAATGATGTACAGAAGCATAATTCATAAAGTTTTAATATGATCCAATTAAAATGTCCAAGCTTCAATGTAACTATTATCTTTAGTATATCATTCAATCTCATTTTTCATCTCCCTGAAAGCATTCCATAGCTGCTCTGGATTGATCTCACAAATTGCTTTTGGGAAACTCGTCCCAAGATCCAGTGCCCTCAGCCCTGTCTTCTCTCATCCCAAGAAACATCCTTCTGATGAGCCAACAATAAAGCAAATTATTTGCTTCTGGCATGTATGAAACTGCACAGTGACTACACTGCATTGTGGAGATAGAGACAAATTGTAGCTGGTGCACAGAGTAATTGCCAGTTTTGGAGAAATCTGCCCTCCCTATCTGATGGAATGGATTGTAATATAGAATGGACTGAAGCACGAGTTGAGAGGCCTGGAAGTACCTTTCTCTTTGGCCCTTCAGCCCCTGGTTGAAGGAGGTGTTTGGGGTGGGGGGTGGAGGAAGATCACAGGTAAACTTATTCATTTCAAAAGCTCAAAGTGCACTAACTGGAAGACGTTAAGAATTGGTGTCACCTCAGGTTTTTTATTTGTTTTCCTCTTTCTTTTCTGTTGCACTGATTACAATTCCGATTTCATCCCCCACCCCCGCCCCCCAGTTATTTAAAAAGCAAAGAAGAGCAGTCTTCCAGGTGCCCCTTCCAGGTGTCATTTGCAGAGCCAGCAGCGGATAGGTGAGTGAGCACAGGGCATATCTATAATTCAGCTCCAGAATATTCCCCTTAATAATTAATTGAGTGCCACAAAAGGAGGAGGCCCAATAGGGCCCTCAAACAAAGCTGCCAGACAAGGACGACAGTGGTCACCCAGGCGCCAACCTACCAGCTCAAGGGGGGATTTGCTCCAGCAGTCTGGGCGAGCACCCCCACGGCTTGCTTGGCCCATCAAGGAAAGCTGGGAGCAATGCCCAGGTCACCTAGGTTTCTGGTTTTGTATGTGTGTTAAATTCATGTTTCCCATGCTGATCTTTCTTTCGGTGGATTTGTGGGAATTGTACATTTGCATCCAAGTTCAGAGGTATTTCACAAGCTGACCATCCATAAGCAAACTACAATTCAGTCTCTGGATGGAGACTTGTCCCCCAACTCGACCCCACTGTGGGAGTTCTTGATTTCCCTTGTATGTGTATGTGGTAATAACTTTTAAAAATCTTTAAATCGATCAGACTACTGTGATAAAGACCTCCTTTGAACCAGCCAAACGTCTCGCCAAGTCGTATTTCTTGTTGCAGCAACAGGTTCTCAGAGGGCTCCTCATCTGCCTTCCAAAGCCTCAGTCCTGGTCAGCCCTGCAACCTGCTCACAGTCTTCCAACTCTCTCCGCCTCGAACTTTTGCCTTCCGTGATGCACAGCCTCTAGCCAGGGCCTGATTTCCAATTTCTGAAACTCTCCCAGCACCAGGGTCTAATACATGTTTAAAATCGTTCTCCTCTGCGCCCTGAGGCCCGACCCCAGATCTGAGATCGGCAAACCCCTGCGTGCCAGGCAGGCGAACTTGGCATTCTCCCTAGCAAAGGGAGGGCTCCTGGCCTGAGGCCTCGCCAAAACATGCAAGAGGGATCCCAACTCCACAAATTTATGCGGGGAGAAAAGGACCCGGCGCCTGGATAGATGTAGAGAAAGCAGGTCAGGGGAAGGAGAAGATTCCCCAACGCACCCACTTTCGGGACAGTATTTTCCCTCGAGCCTTTCCTCCCCCCACCTCTTTAGGGGCACCTGCGCTGCCGTCGGGACTACCACTGCAGCTCCACTGAGATCAGCTCCCTTCCGGGATTGCTCCTTGCCCCTGGGGGCGACACCAAGTGCCCCTGAAATTGTTTCCAGAAGCCTGGGAGTCGGGGGACTGGACTGGGGGGCGGGGAGTCTCG
>NW_026000174.1:40974750-41039278 GCF_001458135.2 Marmota marmota marmota | reverse complement strand
ATTCTTCCCCTCCTCCAGCTGTTGCAGCTTGAGGGGGAAAAAACAAATCAACGGGGGATTTTCTTTATTTTATTTTTCACCCCTCCTGGGAATGGTGAGTATGATACCTTTCTTATCTTTTCTCCACCCTCCTCTTTTAGCTGTTAAGAAACTGTGGATATTTGAGGGATAAATAATATCGAGAATGTGACAGAAGGGCATGAATGGAAGGCGGTTAAAAATAAACCAGGAGGTGGGAGAAGGGAGGTGCAGATGCTACGCGGCGCTCCGGGGGCCAACCCGAGGATGGGGTAAGTGTGCCCTGCTTAATGTGCCCAAGCGGGAACCTAGGTCTGGGCGGCGAAGGTGCAATTAAAGATGTCGTTTTTCAACGAGGTGGGATTTAGATTTAGCAGCATTTTGCCTCATCCCAGCCTCACCGGTTCATTTCATTTGGGAACAGCTGGTGAACGGGTCTGTATTGATGCCTCTCCCAACATTCTGGATTTGCGTGCATTTTCTGAGCATTTGAGCAACCCATAGGGACTGTGTAAATGGCGTGCATTGAAGTATACATTTCTTATAGTGTTGGCCTTTCTGGTTCTGATGGATATATATGTATATATCCATATCCATATATATGTATATGTATGTATGTGTGTATCTCTCTCTCTCTCTCTCTCTCTCTCTCTCTCTCTCAGAAAAGATTCAGGTACCACCCTAACACAGTTGCAGGAATTAGCACTGAGAGATGAAAACAGCCTTGTTGTTGGGGGATGAGAGGAGGAGGGGTAGGATGCTGGGCTGGTTTTGGGGGCACAGGGATTGAGAAAGAGATAGTCTGCAAAATCCCACTAGTTCAGTGGTGTTAAAAAGGAAGGGAAATTCCCCTGCAAAGGTCTCTCCCATGAAGGGTCCTGGGAATCTGAATAGATTGTCTTAACATGAATACCTTGAGAAGGAAGAGAGATTTTTGAGCCTGTCTGGTTTGTTTTTTTGGGGAGGGTGACTTCTCTTCTTTTCTCTTTATGTATCTCTCTCTTTTTCTTTTCTTTTTCTTTCATCAGGAACAGTGAGGTAACTGGAATCCAATCAAAAGGAAGGCAGTTTGCTTTTTGTAAGGTGAAGGAGGGAGTTAGATAAACTAAACCTAATAAAATCATGCAAATAAATAAATAAGAAATTATTTGGTGTGGAGCAGAAGAGGAGGGCTAGATCTTTCTCAGAGTTGATGGTGAATAAGGCCCTGTAATTCATCATATTCTGGGAGTGACTTTGGTGGGAGTGGGTGTGCATAGTGTACAAATATATGGCACTTCAATTACACTGGGACTATATTTAAATAGTGCATTATAACTGTTGGTAGGAGTTGGGGAAGAAACGGAGCAAACTCTTGGGCTATTTGGCCTGTGCAAGTCTTTAAGGGATATTGGCCTAACACTCCACTGTGAATGTAATCTCTAGGTGGCTTTATAAGTAAACATTTAGAGACTTTCTAATGGTAAACACTCCCAAGTATGTAATGTTCAAAGTTGGGCAGAAGTAAGGGGAATGTCACACAAGATACCTTCAGAGGTATATTTAGTGGGTTAGGCTCCATCAGTCTCCACTCTTATCCTATGAGAATGTGTGTGATTGGGATGCTCTCTGTTTGCCACTTCCCTCCTTGTTACTTCATAATGTGAGCTTGTTTAGGTTGCAAGGTAGACAAGATCAGCAGGTGGTCAAGAGCTGAACCCTATTAATGGCTTCAGAAAGCCATTTCTCTACGTTTCCCAAGTGTTTCCAGTAATAGAAGCTAGTGGATGCCCTGCATTCTGGCTGTCATCATCCTCTCCAAATCCCTGGGTCATCCTCTGCATTCTTAGAAGTCCTGTCGGACAGAGTGAAAATAAGAATCAAGAGGAGATAGGACACACGGCAGGAGGTTTTATAGGTTGGAGCTGAGGAGATGAATTCACTTGACCTGAGAGAGCAAACTAAAGAAGAAGGGTCAGGGATAGCAGGTGACAGTGGGAAATGATTGGGACTACTGGGAGCAGGATGTGGGAGATTGGAAATGAAGGTGTAGGGAGAAGACAGAGGGTAGGAGACACAGGTTAAATTATAAGGGTATAAAGTGTGATTGGCCAAGAGCAAAGTCCACACAAAATAGGACTTAAAAAATAAGGCGATCTTTCCTTGAGAAGAGTGTTGGAGGAACCATTAAGGTGAACATGGAGGAAGTGCAAAGAGAGAAGATGATTATTAGAGATGTGGAAACTAGGATTAACTTCTAGGATGGGGGTGATAGGAATCTGGGGAAGAGAAAAACAACAGGGGCATGCTTCAGGGAGTCAGGGAATGCCAACTTCATACCACCATTGGGGAGTGTCAGAATGCTATGGATGTTCTCACATTCCATCTTTCCCCTGCTACAAATGGTAGCATAGGACATGTGCCTTTGAGAATGGGTAGATAGACAATAAAGCATAGATTACTGTCTTGTTATTCATAACTGCCAGTGTTTATTGCCATTCATTATGCATGGTGTGCTATTCTGTCAACTCCCATTATCTCACTTGATCCTTACAAAGGTGGGGTGGGGGTGTTCGTATTGTGTTGTCTCCATTCTGTAGATGAGGTGATTGAAGCTCATTCAAGTAGTAGAAGCTGCATTGAAAAACACCCCTTTTACTGACTTCTCTACTCCTCAGACAAGATAGAGAGAAATGGCAGGGCGCTAAATTCAGAAATATTTTATGAGTGGAAACTTTTTTAAAAAATGCCTTCAGATAAATGAATGATGGAAGAAGCTTTCAAGTAACAACACTGTGATTGTGGAAGGAAGAGAATGATAGTGAGTGTTAAAACCTGGCACTGAGGAAGGGAAAAGGGAAGCAGAGCCATGTGGGTAGAGAATGGAGAGGAGAAAATACTTGAGTTGTTGCAAAGTAGACTGAGCTGAAATAATAAGAAGAAGGAGAGAAGGTTGTTGAGTGAGAGAGAGAGATTTAAGAGCAGTCTGCCCCACACTCTTGAAAATTTATGGTCTCTTCTTGTGTATTATGATTTGCCTGAGGACCAGAGAAGGAAGTGTATGTGAAGTAAAATTCTCAGTTGGCTCTTTATGATTTCATTCCTCTTTTTTTCCCCTATGCTTGTTTCCCAACCTTTTTCAGGTGAAGAGCTTCTGTATGATTTTAGCTGAAGGATGCTTTGCATTCCCTTAATTTCTATGGAGACCTCAGAGCAGTTTTTGCATCTGATGACACCTCATCTTGTACCTTCTCTACCTCCCAAGGTCTTTGCCTCTGTCTACAGCTTGGCATTGCCTGTGGGTCCAGGAAGCCTTTTATGAACTTAAGGGCAGAGGCTGGAGAATCATCTTGATAGACTGAGCAGCAATGGATGGACATACTTTAAGCCACATCTTAACATGGGTCAAACCATCACTAGAAGGCAAGTGCTAAGACAAAACATTTATTTGCAATTTATTTAAATTTGATGGCTCAGGATTTGGACAATTTCCATGGCAGAAAAATATATTTCATTTTCTAGGCACAACTGCTGGCTGTCAGATACTTCCTGCTTTTGAATCTTGCAGCATCATTACCGACCGCATCCCAGACATATTTCCAAATTTGAACATCTATCCCAAAACATAGATGTTCAGGAGATACCAACATTTTCTGACTTAGTTTTGAAGAGTGCTAGGCTATGTATCTAGACTAGCCAAGCCCTGGAGAGCAATGTTGAATCCCCAAGAAGAGAGAGCATGGGGCGTGCTGATTTAAAAACAGAAAATGCAAAGTTGGACTGAAAATATCCTTAGTCTTCCAAGCAATCTGCTTAAGGGTTCCAAACTTACCTTCATTTGGTGAGAAAAGAAGCTGCCCTATTTTTCTTTCCTCTTCTTCTACAACTGGAACCAGCCATTTCCCACAACCACCACCATGGAGGTTGCAATGGTGAGTGCGGAGAGCTCAGGGTGCAACAGTCATATGCCTTATGGTTATGCAGCCCAGGCCCGGGCCCGGGAGCGGGAGAGGCTTGCTCACTCCAGGGCAGCTGCAGCTGCTGCTGTGGCAGCTGCCACTGCTGCTGTTGAAGGCAGCGGGGGTTCTGGTGGGGGGTCCCACCACCACCACCAGACACGTGGGGCCTGCACCTCCCACGACCCTCAGAGTAGCAGGGGTAGTCGAAGGAGGAGGCGACAGAGGCCTGAGAAGAAGAAAGTCCACCACAGGCAGAGCAGCTTTCCTCACTGCTCGGACCTGATGCCCAGTGGTTCTGAGGAGAAGATCCTGAGGGAGCTGAGTGAGGAGGAGGAAGAAGAGGAGGAGGAGGAAGAGGAGGAGGAGGAGGGAAGGTTTTACTATAGTGAAGATGACTATGGTGAGGAAAGTTCCTACACAGACCTGCTGCCTCAGGATGAAGGGGGTGGTGGTGGCTACAGTTCAGTCCGCTATAGTGACTGTTGTGAACGTGTGGTGATAAATGTGTCTGGCCTACGCTTTGAGACCCAGATGAAAACTCTGGCCCAGTTTCCAGAGACTTTGTTGGGTGACCCCGAGAAGAGGACTCAGTACTTTGACCCTTTGCGCAACGAGTATTTTTTTGACCGGAACCGACCCAGCTTCGATGCCATCCTATATTATTACCAGTCAGGAGGCCGCCTGAAGAGGCCAGTCAACGTCCCCTTTGATATCTTCACTGAGGAGGTGAAGTTCTATCAGTTGGGAGATGAGGCCCTGCTCAAGTTCCGTGAGGATGAGGGTTTTGTGAGAGAAGAGGAGGACAGGGCCCTGCCAGAGAATGAATTTAAAAAGCAGATTTGGCTTCTCTTTGAATATCCAGAGAGCTCCAGTCCTGCCAGGGGCATTGCCATCGTGTCTGTCCTGGTCATCTTAATCTCCATTGTCATCTTTTGCCTGGAAACCTTGCCTGAGTTCAGGGACGACAGGGATCTGGTCATGGCACTGAGTGCTGGTGGGCACAGTGGGTTGCTGAACGACACCTCGGCACACCACCTGGAAAACTCAGGGCACACGATATTCAACGATCCTTTCTTCATCGTGGAGACAGTCTGTATCGTGTGGTTTTCCTTTGAGTTTGTGGTCCGTTGCTTTGCTTGTCCTAGCCAAGCACTCTTCTTCAAAAACATCATGAACATCATTGACATTGTCTCCATTTTGCCTTACTTCATCACCCTGGGCACCGACCTGGCCCAGCAGCAGGGGGGTGGCAATGGTCAACAGCAACAGGCCATGTCCTTTGCCATCCTCAGGATCATTCGTCTGGTCCGAGTGTTCCGGATCTTCAAACTCTCCAGACATTCCAAGGGCCTGCAGATCCTGGGCCACACCCTCAGAGCCAGCATGCGGGAACTGGGCCTTCTGATCTTCTTTCTCTTCATCGGGGTTATCCTCTTTTCCAGCGCTGTGTATTTCGCAGAGGCGGATGAACCCACCACTCATTTCCAAAGCATCCCAGATGCATTTTGGTGGGCTGTGGTAACCATGACAACTGTGGGCTATGGGGACATGAAGCCCATCACTGTGGGGGGCAAGATCGTGGGGTCCCTGTGTGCCATTGCGGGTGTCTTAACCATTGCTTTGCCAGTGCCAGTGATTGTCTCTAACTTTAACTATTTCTACCACAGAGAGACTGAAAATGAGGAACAGACGCAGCTGACACAAAATGCAGTCAGTTGCCCATACCTCCCTTCTAATTTGCTCAAGAAATTTCGGAGCTCCACTTCTTCTTCCCTGGGGGACAAGTCAGAGTATCTAGAGATGGAAGAAGGGGTTAAGGAGTCTCTGTGTGCAAAGGAGGAGAAGTGTCAGGGCAAGGGGGATGACAGTGAGACAGATAAAAACAACTGTTCTAATGCAAAGGCTGTGGAGACTGATGTGTGAGTCGCTCTCTCCACACTCCACTGCCCTCCCCCAGCATCTCCAAATATATTTATGCATAGAGAGTGCAGTTATGAAAATGAAATATGCAAATGAGTCCAATGCATACAGTAGTACGCCATTTAATGGTAATACATGGCATAATTGTTACTAAACTTGTATTACATATCACATAAAGGATACATCTTGGAGAAGAGGGAGGCTTAAATAGGAGCAAATCTATCTTTATATTTTTTATTAGAATGCAAGTATTTTGCACATTAACTGGAAAAGATGTTAATAGTACAGATGGTTCCATGGAGAGAATGTGTGTGTATGTGAGTGTGTGTGTACATGTGTATGTGTAAGTAAATTGTCAACGTTGTTGGTAATTGTGCAGTGATGGGAAAAGTTGGCATTTTGAAGTATTTACTATGTAAGAACTAATGAATTTGAACAGTCATTTATCAGTGCTTTAATAGCATCTCCTATGTCTTTGGATTCTGTAGTTGTTTTTTAAAAATTGTAAGAATTATTGTGTAGAAAAAAAAGAAAGCAAATTATTTAATAGAATATAGGTCACAATTTTATCTTGGATTTAATTAAAGTTTATTTTTAACTGGAAATTAACTTTTAAAAAGGCTGTAGGGGCCTTTAGAAATTGATTATATTTTATTATTAATTTTGGGAAGATATGATAGCAAATGCCTAACATTATGGAATAAATGAAATTGGAGAAAATGTAACAAGCATTGTTCACAGGTAACAGGACTGGATTTTTTTTTCTTTTGCACTACTTTCTATGCTGAAGATTGAGAGAGACTTCATACTGTGAATGTTTACTAATGTAACAGTTCAATGACAATCATTGAAGAATGATTTCTTAGTCTTATTTTATTGTTCTCTTCTTTATGTGAGATTAATGACCACACAGGTAACAACAGCACATGATTCTCTCCAATTTTAAAATCTAAATAACTGATCTACAAAGGGACGATGAAGTAAAGTTTAGCAACTGAATCTTCTGAAATTGATCTGTTACAATGATGCTTCAGAAACAATACTATTTTAAATATTTCTTCTGCCTTTTAAATCCAGAATAATTTAACCAAAGTTAATGCATGCACTGAAAGAATTCTTGAAGAAATACGATGCCCAGCAGCTACAGTGATTATGGCTTAAGATCTTTTTCTATTAAATGTGCAACATAAATGATGGATTTATTAAGTTTATGCTTTTTTTTTTGTGTGTGTGTGCAGCTACAGAGAGCAGAATGGTGGGGATTCACCTCAGATTTTAGTATTCTGTTTGCTCACATGGATGTAAGGAAGTATTTTGTCAAAACATTTGGTTTCATATCACCATCATTATCATCATTATTAAAGGATTTTATGACACATGTAACTGCATTTAACTCAAAATAAGGTATTCTAGAATGTGAGTAATAACTGGTGTTCCACCTTTCCTAAGTCTTAATGGGATGTAAGTTAGAAAACATACATTGGAGGCCTGACTCTCCAATGTTTTTTTCTATTTATTTATTTTTTTTTTAGCTTCTATTCTTTTTAAAATGGTTACCCTGATCCTTGAGCTTTGGGGAAAAAATAACATGCAGACTATTTTAGCACACAATGCATTATGAAAACTGTGAACTAAAAATGAAAAATGACCTAGAATCACTTTTCTCAAATTTTTCTAACCTACGCCATTTTTTGCTAAATTTTACCTCTTCTTTAATAATATTTGAAATTCAAAGTAAATCCATTGTTAAGGTTAAAAGTAGATCCTTATCATTACCCTGCCCTTCCCCCATCACTGAGAGGCAGTTTTCTAGAACTCCATTTGGAGAAGGAGAAACAGCATTCAGCAGATTTGTTTGAATGTAAAAACCAAAGATCAATAGTGAACAACAGAGAGTAACAAAACTAGAAAATGTTGTTTTTAATTAAGACTGCAACGATGATGTTTAATATATTAGATATTGAGCAAAAATGTAACAAGTGTTAAATGAGAGATAAGGCTATTTGGATTGGTTACTGTTCCTTTGGAAAGGTCACTTAACATCTCTGTACCAAAATTTCTCATTAATAAAAAGGGGAGGACACATAAAATTTGTTACATCACAGATTATGGAAAGTGAATGAGAAGAGAACCCTTGAAATCTCTGAAATGTTGAGTTTCCTACAAATGCCTATGTTAGGTCTAAATTATTTAACTTTTGCTTAGAGAAAAAGGGTTGTAGAACCCAGGAGCTTCAGATACTTTGTCAGAATACTGTAAAAATAATGGGTTATTTCTTTAATGTTGGTGTCCTAACAAGAAGTTGATTTGCACACACAAGGTTTCTTCTTTTAGGGGGAAGATATCAGTCATATCATGAAATGAGAAGTCACCTCTGAGCCAGTTGTGGATACCTTTAATCCCAGTGGCTCAGAAGGCTGAGGCAGGAGGCTTGTGAATTGAAAGCTAGCCTCAGCAACTTAGTGAGGCTCTAAGCAACTCTTTGAGACCGTGTCTCTAAATAAAATTTTTAAAAAAGGGCTGGGAATGTGGCTCAGTGGTTAAGTGCACCTGGGTTCAATTCCTGGTATCAAGAAAGAAAGAAAGAAAAGAAAGAAAGAAAGAGTGAGTGAGTTAATTCTGCATTTCTGCATCAGGGATCACATTCTTATGTCATACCCATGTAGATGAGATTATATCTTAAAACAATTTATGGGCTCTCTAGCTTAGGATCTTATTGAGCATTCTATAATGGCAATAGCAATGATGTGATGGTGTTAAGAAGGAAATGAAAAACTGAATTTCATAGTCTCTGTGACATTTCCTTTTTAACTGAAAAGTCTATTGGATTATACATATTATGTCGATAATTCTGAGATTCCTGAAAATATGGTCACTTAGGAATCCTTTATCTAACATGGTTTATTTAGGGTAAGAAAGTCAGAAGTGACAGTCATGAACTTTCAAACCAAATATTATTTGTTGCTAAAGGTATGTTCACCCCTTGCTCCAACCCCTGCAAAATGCATTTATTTCAGAGTGTCTGGATCTTGGCTCTACACTGAGAAGAAAGCTTTTCAGCCCTCAAGATATGCATAGGGACCTTTCTATATGGAGCATTTCACTACAGAAGATGTGTGAAGGCAGGACATTGGGGTAACTGTGAATTTTACAACATTTTTCCAAGTTGAAACAACCCAATGTGGTTTACAACACTTCGTGAAAATTCTATACTGAGGAAAATGCTCCTAGGGCCTCTGTGTAACTGATTAAAGAAACTCTGTCTTCTAAGAGGCCACCATACAAGTTTGATTGTAAGACTAAAGAGAAATGATGCCAATTAGAGATCTGGGATCCTTTAGTTGCTTTTCAGATGATAATAAATGTTACACTTTGAGGGTCATCCTAATCAAAATCTTTTCAAGAGTGGATGCATTGTTCTCTTTTGCCAATGTCTGAAAAGGAAGCAGTTATGCCCAACAGTTATGGGGAAGAGAGGAAGAATAAATATTCCTTTTGATTTCTGTGAAAGGGAATTGGTGGGTGCCAGAGGAGTGACAGCTGGTCCAGGGAATCAAGTGTACTGGCTTGTTAACTGTGGGCAAATCATTTCATCTCCTGATTCTCAGGGTTCTTTTTTCTTTTCTTCTTCTTCTCCTTCTCCTTCTGTTTTTTTTTTTTTAAAGTGTAAAATCAGGATATTAAACCACATGATCACTTGGTGCCCTTCAGCACCAAAATTCTGCTATGGAATTGATGAAAATATTAGACTCCCTTGATATTTCTAAATACCTGTCAAGTCGTATCAGCCTGGATTTTTTAGTTAACTCATAACAGCATAATAGTTTAAAAATATCACTGTTAGTTTAACTGCAGAACCAGGAGTTTGTGATTTTTTTAGACTGTAAACTGAATGAATAGGATGTATCTTGAAGCTATTTATTTTAAAGACTTCTAAAGGGAGGGGATTCACTTTATGAAAAAGTCACTCCGTCTCCAGTTGAATACGTATGGTGAAAGTTGGTAAGTAAACATTTTGATTTCTTACTTTATTGTAGTACAGTTCTGACAGTAAACAGTCTTCTGACCTGTGCTAGAGAACTCATTTATGCTTAGACACATGGAATATTTCACAAGGGGAGTTGCATTCCTTGTCACATTTGTTTTCAAACTGATTACTGAAGCTTTGTGAGAGACTCTCTCCATTAAATGTGTGTTGAAATAGAACCCACATGTGAATAAGATATAACTAAGAAAAATACTGTAAATTAAGATACATGTTTTCCAGTTTTAAAGCAGCTAATCAATGGAAAATAATTTTTCATTGCATTAGAATAGCTATAACACTTAACCTTCCAATAAAATCAGAAATGGTGTCATCCATTGTTAATTTCCAGGTCTTTGATGAATTTTTAACACTAACAATGCAGCTTGTACTATGTAAAGTGGGAAACACACCTAGGTTGGTTTACATTTTTAATGAGCCTGTGGTGGTGTGCTAACGTGCATAGTGCAGACTGTAACATCCCTTTTTGTGTTTTTTTTTTTTTATTGATACAGTTTAGAATGATTACGGGTTGTCATACAGTGACAAAAGAGCCTGTTCCAGGAACTCTTCTTGACCCAAAAGTCATTCTGAATTCTACAAGGGACATTTGATGTGGACAAAAGGTACCTCTTGGTTTTCCTACCTGAAAAGAAACTTGATATTAAGCACAGGTTTTCCAGAAAAATGTAACCACTGTGGTTTAGAGAACCACCCTGCTTTCTAGTATGGGACTCAGCATTCCTGTTTGGAAAAAAAGGTTGATGGAATGGTTTGCATTCAAGATTGAAGGAAACAGAGCTATTTTTTTTTTTTTTTTGCAATAAATGGGAATGTGTACTTCTGAAAAGTAAATTAAGATTAGGACTGTGATATGAGTTTTATTTCTGGCTTGGTTTTCTGTTTCCATAGCAGTCCTGATTTCTCACAATGTCTTCTTCATAAAAGTGTTTATTACATATCTGGTATATGGTCAAATTTGAGGTTCAGGAAATATGGTCACCTTATTTAGGGGTAAATACATTAACACCTGGACGTGAGTTGGTTGCTTTGAAAATACTAAGGAGATGAAGGTATAAGTGAGACTCAAGCATCTCCCTTTCAGGTCTGTGGGACCAGTTCAGATGTATAAGGCAAATGATGTGATGAATATGAAGTCTTGTCACCAACTTGGAAAGCATATTCACCAATTTGCTGATCATACATAGTGTTGCTGACCTAGGCTTCAGTTTTTGATACATTTGTTGTCATTGATATTTTGGAAGGAGAATTTGTACTGAGGATAAATGACTTTGGTAGATGATCCATAAATAGTCAACTCTTGTTTTCTGACGTGAATAATTTATTTTGGAGATTATCCATTGCTGTTTTTTCATCTAAGTCTGGCTTTACTCAGGCTCAGAACTTTGTTAAACAGCTTGCTACGAAGATGTGAAATCTTAAAAAGATAAAGTTAGTACAAAGAAACAGTAAAAACACCAGAATTAGGAAGCCAAGCAAAACCTAACTGGGAAGCTGGGTCTGTTGAGTCGATAATGTCAAGTTCATTAGAACTAAATATGAAGGAATTAAGAGTAGCTTTGTCATAGTTCCTCACCATTAGCAGAGATAGCTAAGAGGTGATTATTGTAATTGATGATGTAAAGCAGAAAAAAGATACAGAATGAATACATGAGTTACCATCTGCTGTGAAAGTGACAGAAATGGCACTTTAGCAGTAGTTATTAGGAAGAGCTAGTAAATATGGAAGATATACTCTTTTTTGTCAGCTATTGGCATTATGTAGAAATAGATTGTTTTTTACAAATCCATAGATCAAGGGTGTATTTTCAGAATCAAAGAGGAGGAAAACTTTTATCCAAAGCTTCTTAAACTATTGGCTACTGAGGGTTGGTCACCTCTTAAATCAATCAAATCAGTTGAATAAATAGCCCTGTGAATATCAACTAAAGATGAGCCAATGCTGAGCTAAAGAATTATATTTGTTTTAAAAAACTATATTAATATATAATATAGTCATATGTTCATATATATTATGCGTTTCTTATTCTGTCTTTGGGAAAAAGATGTATGAATAAAATGAATGGCCTGAGGTATTGAAAGAGACAACTTAAAGTGAAGTGGGAGTAAAATATTCCCCTTAGTAAGCAGACATATATGTTTTGGAGAAATGGTAGAATCTAAATATTGAAATATCTTTTTTTACACTTTAAGCTGGACTTTGGTGGCATATAACTACAATGGTATTAGGGCTGATCTCTGAGACATTACATAAGGGTATATAGAGTTTCATTCATAGGACAAAGGGTCAATTTTTATGCTTTATGCAAGATTTTAAAAATTTTTCATGCATATTATTCCCATCATATAAAGGATGCATATAGGATGGAAACTGAACTATATGATCCATACATGTACTTTGAATTCTCAAGAAATAGACTTTCCAAAGTCATTATCTTTTTTTTTAATTATTAAATTATTTATTTATTCGTATGTGTTATATATGACAGCAGAATGCAGTTCACTTCATATTACACATATAGAGCACAATTTTCAAGCCTCTGGTTGTACACAAAGTATTTTCAAACCATTCGTGTCTGTCTTCATACATGTGCTTAGGGTAATGATGTCTAGCTCATTCCACAGTCTTTTCTACCCCCATGCTCCCTTCCTTCCTCTCCCTCCCTTTGCCCTATCTAAAGTTCCTCCATTCCTCCCATGCTCCCCCTCATTGCCATTATCAGTCTGCATCCTCATATCAAAGAAAACATTTAGTTTTTTGGGATTGGTTTACTTCACTTAGCATTATATTCTCCAATTCCATCCATTTTACGGGCAAATGCCATGATTTTATTTTCTTTTACTACTGAGTAATATTCCATTGTGTATATATACCAAATTTTCCCTATCCATTCATCTACTGAAGGATATCTAGGTTGGTTCCACAATTTAGCTATTGTGAATTGTGCTACTATAAACATTGATGTGGCTGTGTCCCTGTAGTATGCTGTTTTTAAGTCATTATCTTTCTGTATTTTTGTTGGAACTGCTGTTTTTGCCATGGTAGAGTCTATAGGATAGAACAGGAATATTAAGAATAGGTTTCCCTTCTTATGACTTCCTTAATTGGCTCAAGTTTAATTATAGCATTAAAAAGTTTTAGGCTATTATTTTTGGTACATGTATCAATACCTCTCTTAGCTTCTGAGGGCACTCACATACAAAGCCATAAAATAATTGGAAAGTATCATCACTCTTGGAGACCAGGGTTCCGTGTTATCCAAGCCTTCTCTATGATAGGGGCCACATTAGTTAACATGGAAAGCGCATGTTATTCTGTTTACAAACTCAATGCACTTGTACCTGAATAGATTGATGATTTCCCCTAAGAACACTAATGGTGTTGATAGCACCTGAGTGAGTCTTTTTTTCCCTCTCAATTGGTAGGGATCATGATCCAAATGAGGCTTTCATTTGCTATCAGGCAGAGTTGGAAATAATTAATGAAGCTCTCATTGGACTGTAATATATCAAGAGGTGATAGAATCACTAGGGAATGCATCAGGATTTATATTTATTTGTTTCTTTACCATTTCTGGCTGGTATCATTGTTGGCATTACTGTTGGTGGAAGATTTTAATTTTAGGATCATTTTCCTAATATAAGATGACTTTTGATAAAGGCAGGCAGAGATTCCAAGGATCACATTATCCTATTAGTTTTAGGCATATCCCTGGTTAAATATTTTAAGAAATTAACATGAGATTTGAAGATTGCAATCTATATTCAGAACTATTTATTTAGAAGAAATTTATCCCATAAATTATGATTCATTTATGCAGGTTTCTTGAGAATATAATGGATTTTTTTTTCTTTTCTTTTCTCCTGGCTTTTCCACACTTTAATTGAATTGGTAGATTTTGTAAAAAAAAAAAAACAAAACAAAACAAAAAAACTTTATCTCTTAGTAAACCGAGTGAAAGTCTTGGCTATGATTTGATTAAAAGATGACAAGATTGTTTGATAGTCTTTTAAAAAAACATTTGCAGTTGATCACTTTAGAAACTGACTTCGGTAAATGTAAATACAACACAGGGGCTTGCCTATGTGCCATGTTAGAGTCTATGTGATAGAACAGGAATATTAAGAATAGGTTTTCCTTCTGAGTTCCTAGAAGTGTTTTTGGAACTATTGACATGTTTCTTCCAGAACTGATCCAGCCTACAACAAGTTAGCAAACAGTTTTTTTTTTTTTTTCTTTCTTTCTCTCTGGAGGAGCAACAGGATATAAACAGGATCCAGGATCAGAGTCAGGTGGGAGATAGGCAGAGTAGAACAGAGGTGGGCAAGGCACAGGAGTTAGGCCTAATGAAGTCATGACTTTGATGGTGAAACTAGCTATATCAATCTAAATTTGATAATGCTAAACATTAATTTTTGTTAACCCAGCAAATCCTGGAAAGTGAATAGGTATTTAGAGTAGGCATAGGTATGTACATGTATCATAGTCCCAAATCTCTTTTGAGGGTACATACAAAATCATATAAAGGCTGCTGAGCTTAAATTAAATTATTTGTCTTATTAAGGGTAAAACTCACTTTTCCCTTCTGAGAAAGGGTCTCTTTCATATCTTTAAGAGACTACCACTTGACCACTTATATTCAAAAATTTTCCACCTTATGCTAATGCAGGATTTCAGTCTAGTGGTGTGTTAAAACTAAGACAGAATTAAGCAGCCAATAGAAGCCCTGGGAATGAATGTCAAGAACACGAGCTGTGTGATGTGTTTATGTTGGTTATTGCTGGTGTGCAGTTCTTAGAGGAATGGAAAAATCATAAAATTTGTGCCACCTAATTAGAACTCTGCTGTCAGATGCTCCTTGCTGATTTAGCTGCAGCGACGGCTGCTTCTCTCATCCACACAGAGAAGAGGTGTCATTTCACTACTAGAATCCACATACTTCACAGGCTTCAAGGCAGTGTGAGAAACAGCAGAGAAAGAAAGGGTTAGATTAGATAGATGAAGATGAAGCAACATACAGTATTTTAAGGTGTGAATCATCTTGTGACACTAGACTATTTTTACTCTCTCAAGGGACTGAGTAGAGTCTTTGGATGGGAGCGGCTCTGTTCAGGAATTACTGTTTGCTTTTTGTATGTCCATGGTATCATTGTTAGAGATCAGTCTAGGGTTGCAGGGGCCTAAATCCTGCCTTCTGCTAAAACAAGCTGAAAGTTACATGCTGGAGGCATTTATTTTCAGTGATGAAAAACTGTATTTGTGTTATAAGTTTTGCAAAAGAGATGAGAAAAAGTCTCCTGACTTTAAAACATTTTATTGCACCTCTGAAAGGATGTCGGAAGGAAATTCAAAGTAGAAGATTCTAATATAAGTTTGGACCAAATATAAACTTGCTCAAAGTCTATGGAGATCTTCTTTTGTTCTTTTGTTTGTTTCTTGTCAATCTTTTTATCCAGCTATTTACTTTAAAAAAAAAAAAAAAAGAACATTGTTTTTGGACATGTAAAACACTTGTCTCCCCTACCTTCTCAGCACTGCACCTCATCTAACTTGGCTTTTCCTCAACAAAAGCCAAGATCAGGAAGGCTTCTGCTGTCTCCTGTTCAAATTTTCTCATGAAGTGCTTTTTTTTTTTTTTTTTTTTTTTTTTNAAACTAGAAGGAGAGAGAGAGAGAGAGAGAGAGAGAGAGAGAGAGAGAGAGAGAGAGAGGGGTATGCAGGAAGGGAAAGAAGATCTAACTGAAATAATAAACATCTGTGAAATAGTAAACAATAATCATACTTTTTATCTCAAGGTAGGAATTCTAGGACCATCATTCTTCTGTCCCCACAAAAATATTTTTTTATAAAAACAAAACAAAACCAAAACCCATCATCTGTATCCTTCTCTTAAGGAAAGATAAAAATGCTATTGATGTTACATCTACAAATTGTAGCTTGAATAAAACCCTGAGTTTCTTTCTTGAAAAAACATTAAAAAAAAAAAAAAGGTTGTTCTTTTTGTATTTACTTCTATCTAGGCAAGTCAAATGGAATTGCATCACTTTCATGGACAAACGAGGGAAATTGAGGCAAGCTTGAGGGCTTTTTCTGAGTGCATTGATCAGATTCAGTGGATATTTGCTCAGGTTTCCATTTGTTTTCAAGACAATATCTGATACCCATCTCTTCAAATTAAGGCTTTCACATTTGAAGTGCAGTTGTAATAACATTTTTAGCTGCATGTACTACTTTTACTTTCTTAAGAACTGTTCAGACTTCCCCTTGTGAAATATATCTTAAGGACTACCTTGTTTGTTTGCTGAGTGTTTCAGAACCTACATTAGAGTCTCTGGATTTGAGTCTTCATTCAAGCCAAGCAAACATTATCTCTAATTGAAGTTGCTTCTGCTTGAAGCCAAAACAATTTGTCCAGTCAGTGAAGAAAAAAAAAAAGAAAAGAAAAGAAAAGAAATCCAAGTTGATTGTCTGGCACTGTGAAACCATTTATTCAATTCTGCTTCATTAAAGCCATTAGATTAAAAAACATCCTGGGTTCTTTTTAAATTTGGAGAGTTTTCAATTTCTTTCTATTCTGTCAGGGAAATACCTTTAATTGTAAAACCATTTACTTGTGGAATTTTTATTTTTTCACTTTAGCAAACTGCAATTGTTCCTTGTGCCTTAGAAATATGACATTTTGAATACGAAATGCAAATGAAGCCATGTTTTATCTGATTTCTTAAAAATAAGACATATTTTCTTACATAACTTTTCACAAAAGTATTTGTAAACTTGAATTATGTAGGTAAGCCTAAGTTAGCCAACACAGAGTTAAGATTTGAAGCCATTTAGACAAATCACTGAGATGCTCATTAGTATTGTATGAAGGAAGAAATGACTTACAAAGTTTTTTTACATATTGGAAATGGGAGATGGAGGGGAAGGAATTCATTTACAGGTTCTGAAACAAACTGAAAGTATTGGACAGCAGGATGGTCTGTGTGATTAACTCAGAAGTCCTTTAAAAGAAGGCAAATTCCACCTAAAAATATATTAGAATTTTCTTCATCCAGCAGAAAGTGTAATTTAGAAATATGATATTATATTATATTAAATAGATTGCATTCTGAGTTATAAAATAAATTTATATCATGTAACATTATCCCTATTTAGGGCATATATATTTTTATTTTTAGGATAATAGATAGCCTAAGAGGCTTTGCATGAATACTTGCAGAATACAGTTTGACAAATTCAAAGTCTGTCTCCCTTGAAGAACAATTTTATTTTCACAAAAAAGCCTCCTTATGTACATTTGAATATAAATATAGGATCTAACTTTGTTGAATTATATTTTAGATCTTAGCCTTGTCATTTGGCTCTAGATTTCACTTTTTCTGGAGTCAAATGGACAGTTTCCATGGCACTAAGTAATCATTCATTAATTACTTCAATTAGAGGTATTAAACATTGTATTAAAAATAGGAGGAACTAATAATTCATACAGATTGACCCCCTAGGGAAATTACCACACAAAACAGACATTCTCCTTTCCACTGGACATGTAAAGCAATTTCTCAGCAATTACATTTTTCTGCTTTTTAAAAAAATTTCAAACACATTATTTCACTAAACACTGCATTTATTACAACCTGGTCATTCACCAAAACCTGACCGTTTGCCATGGCGGTTAAGAGTAACCTCTTGGTCTCCATAGAATACTATTAAAAGCATCTAATAATAAAACACCAGAAGAATGGTTTCATGGCAGGTATTCAAAGGCAGTATTCTAGGCAACTCCAGATTATTTAATAGAAAATATAGATAATATAAATGATTAATTTCACTAAAGAAAAACCAAAACCCATGTTCTTAACAACTGAATGTTTCTATAGCTCCAATATTTTAAATCACATCATTGCTGAATGTTAATTATCAGCAAATGATCAGATGAAAATCTGGGAATGAGTTGTAGTAGTGAAGAGGATTTTACTATTAAATATAATATTTTAATTTTGGCACATTCTACTCCTACAAGAAAGTCTTAATTATAAGTAATTCTTGGTTTTCTAACTAATGGACCTCAAGAGCAAGAAGCTCAAGGTCAGATTAATCATAAATAAGTATAATTTGCCTTTGTGTAGTTGTGCTAGAGATTGTAACAGAAACCTATTAGATTATAATTGGTATAATTTTGGCCTGACAAAATTGTATTTGTGTAATTTGTCAATTTCCAGGGATGCCTGGGAAGTAAATACAGCTAGCTTCGTGTTGTCTGATAGGCCGACGTTGCTCTAGAGTTTGCTATTCCTCATCGCCACTAGTGCTATGAACATATTTGTACTTAACATTTTTTTCCCTTATTTTTAAATTATTTCTTAGATATTCTAAGGATGTGAATGTTTAATTTTT
The DNA here is from genome assembly GCF_001458135.2 of Marmota marmota marmota. Taxonomy (NCBI): domain Eukaryota; kingdom Metazoa; phylum Chordata; class Mammalia; order Rodentia; family Sciuridae; genus Marmota; species Marmota marmota. The sequence goes on along the minus strand of NW_026000174.1, from coordinate 41,020,962 downwards.
TCTTGTGTTATTTTTGAAATGGTGATTATGTGGCACTGGAATTTTGGAAGAGAGATTGGTTTTTTTTGTACTTTGGGATACTTTGGTTGATGGTTCGTGTCTAAATCAAGACATGCATATTGTTGCTCCTTGACTGGACAAAATGGTTAATGTAGGAGTCTTAACCATGTGAAGTGCTTTAAAGAAGATTTATACAAAATGGGGAAAAGTGTAGTCATTTGTATTTATGCTAGTGAAAGACTGGCTTCAACCTTAAATTGGCTTGTGCTCCATGCATTTCAGCAATTTGTAAGATGCTCTCAGAGCATTTCTCTTGTGCCTTTAAACTGATGAAGCTGACCAAATTATTCACTCTCTGCTTTTGTGGATGCTGTGTAGTGACTTTCATATATTTTAAATAAGTGCTATTGAAGTATGTTCATCTTCTGATAATAATATAGTAATATGATAAGATATAATATTCAATAATGTAATGATCACATGTGACCATGATGGCATAGAATCACAATATAAAAGAATAAGTTATTGTAATTAAGGCCTATGGAATTATTTTAAATATTTTTATAATAATATTATTATTACATTATCCTTAATATGTAAAAGAGAGAAGAGGGGAGAAAAATGTTTTGTTATGCCAATTGTGTCTACTCATATTTCTCTGTGCATCTTTATCTTACCTCATTATGATTGTAACATTTATAATCTGAGTTGTGTTTTTCCCTGCATATAATATCAGTTCCTTTTTTTGTGTGTTGCTACATGTTTTTTAAAATTTTTTTGCTCAGATTTATTTTGACTATATCCCATTCATGATGTGCATGATTTTTATTGTTCCTTCCAGTATGGTTGATATTTTTCTAGATTGCTTTACTTATTTATCATAAATAAACTGTGGTGAATATCTTCATGAATATACTATTTAATTTTTTTTTTTACTATTTTTAGGCTTGCTTCCCAGAGGAAGTTGCTCATTTTTAAATAAAAGGATTTTAATCTTAAATGATATTGCATTATTTTACAATATAATGTAATATATTAATAATGACTCTAGTGGGGCAAGAAATAACTTTGGAAAATCATTCATTTGCTGATCTCTGCAGTTTAGCAGCATTAATCATTTAAATATTATTAATAATGTAGTGCCTATATGTTGACCTCAGCTTTGCCTATTCATATAGCAAATTGTTTTAGATGATAAATGTTCCTTGAACCCCTGATGACAATGTAATTCATATTAGCTTTCTGCTTTCTCATTGTAAGCAGACTCCCGTACCTTTTCATTTGGCTCATGGAGATCAGGCTAATTATCTCTCTCTCTCTCCTTGTCTTAGCTGAAGGTCCCATGGTTCAGCCTTCAGCTCTCTGTTCTCTATTAACTCTACCATCACTCAAGTCCCTGATTTGTCCTTCAGAAACATCATGTCCTGAATTACCTAATCTCTGCTTGACTTGTCAATAGTTTCATAGTAATTTCCCTATGAAATAGTTCATAACTAGACATGGGTTTTATCTCGTTTTCTTTTTTCTTTTTACTTTCTTCTTCAAGTTCTTTTCTTTATATTGGAATAAGTTTCCATGAACTTTCTAATTCAATAGTGAGAGTCCCATGGCAATCGGGAAACATTCTGCTTGCTTCTTTCTGCTCACCTTCTTGGAATTGGAAGATCTTTTAGAGGAGCTGAAGACTGTTCAGAACAAAGCTTGCTAGCCTGTTTCCTAGTAAGAGAGTTGAGCTGCACAGACCACTGAGTTTTAAGGAGAATAAATGTTATGTTATTGTAAATATCTCTGGAAATAATATTGCTCATTTCTGGGCATGCCAATTCCTGCTCTTGAAGAACGAACTCTATTTGCCTAACTTCCTGGGCTCAATGTTTTATTTTATTTCATTTTCTTTTTCTTTACTTTTTGATACTGGACATTGAACCAGGGGCACTTTACCACTGAACCACATCCCCAGCCTTTTTTTTTTTTTTGGAGGGTAGGGGGATCAGGATTTTGCTAAGTTGAGGCTGTTCTGGAACTTGCCATTTTCCTTCCTCAGCCTCCTGAGTCACTGGAATTACAGGCGTGCCCCACTGTGCCCAGCTGTGCTTAATATTTTAATGAAAAAAAATGGGAGAAAAGGGTCAAATAACCTTTGTTGTTGTTAAAATAATATTTTCAGCTTATTTTTTCAGATCTTCTGAAGGATTTCTGGAATTAACAAAACAAAACAAACAACAACAATCACAAAAAATCCTTTGCTTATTCTAAGCTCTGAGCTCCCAAGTCCTTACTAATTCTTATTATCTGCTCCTCTTTGGGATTGCCAATTTGGGTCAATTGATCCAATTCAAATAAAGCTTGTCCCAGTTATTCCTGGAACCACCTCTCAAAAAACCAGGAAGACATTGTAGAAATAAAAAAGTATTTTTTTTCTTTTAAGGATTTAAGTCAATTTATAATATCTTGTAGAAACAGCTTGCCAACTATATTTCTTCTACTTATATCTTGCTTGTTGAACAGAGGGGTCTTGATATCTTAAACCATAACTATGAGATTTTAGGGATTGTTTACTTCAATAAGGAGGCAGTGAAGGAAGGAACTGTTTCTTAGGTTTTCTTTTTTTCTTTTTTAGAATGGGGGATTAAACCAGGAGTACTTTACCCCTGAACTTTATCTTCAGCCTTTTTTTACTTTTTGAGACAAAGTCTTACCACGTTGTCCAGGCTGGCCTTTATCTTGCAATCCTCTTGCCTCAGCCTCCTGAGTCACTTGGATTACAAGCACGTGCGGCTGCTGTTTCTCAGTTTCTAAATAACAAATGAGAAAATAAAGAAATTAGAAAAATTTAGCTTGTTAAATGAGATAGCTGTGTTATTAAAAATGCTTCTACTTTTGCAGCCTCTTTGGTTGTGTTGGGGGTTGATTTTTGTGCATTGGCTCAGCTATACCAGTTGTTAAATTTTGGGATGCATCCGTGTTGATTAGTAGCAAACTGATGCTACAGAGTCCACCAAGTGCTCCAAGGTCTTCATACCACCCAAGATCCAGGAATTAAGGGCTAAACTCCTCAGGGCACTGCAGGGATCTCCAAAACTCAGCTCTAATGTAAATCCATGTTTTATCCTAATTGCTCATACTTTACAATACACACACACACACACACACACACAAACACACACACACACAGAGTTTTGTTTTGCTTTGTTTGTTTTGGTTTTTAAACATCACTTCTGATATGAGAACAGTCTTCAGGCAATCCAGTAGCTCTAGAATTTGAGTTTTGGCACTTGTGGATTCAATTTCTAGTTCTGAAATCAACTTTGACTTCCAACCTTCTAGATTTATGTACTTTGACTATGTCTCAGTCTATCCATCTTCACTCTGGATCTATTGAAACCAGCTCATAGGAATGGGAAATAAATCCCAGTTAGAATTTGTAAAGTGCCTAAAGGTGTTAATTATAACAAATTGGTTAGCATGTCTGTCCATGAGCCATTTCTAAGTATCAATCCACTCTCAAACTTAGCAGTTTACAACTTATTTATTAGTTATGATTTTGTAGGTTGACAGTTTGGGCTGGGTGGAGCTGGGTGGTTTTTCTGGGATCATCAGAGATCCCACATGTGGCTGTACTCAGCTGGTAGGCCTACTTCTAGGTGATTTATCCCAGATGGCCTCAAACACACATCTGGAAATTGATGGAGTAACCAGTCATATATCTCCAGCATCCAGAGGGAGAGCCTGGTCTTCACATGGCAGCTGGGTTCCAAGAGCAGCCAGAGAGGATAAACTTGATGTCTGCATCCCTGAAGGATGGTGTTTGCATCCTCTTTGTTAATGTACCTTTAAGAAAAAAAGTCACTTGGTAATTCTAGTTGGCCTGATGGACACATAGATTTCATTTTTTGATGAGAGGAGCTATGAAATATTTGTGGCCATTTTTTCCTGTTTACAACAACCTGTGACCAGATTTCTTCTCATGAAGAATATTTACAAATATTTTAGAGATAGTTGCACCTGTAAGTAGAAAGAATGCATGGGGAAAAGGTGAATTATTTTAATTTCATCTACATTTCAAATTTTCTTCTGTCCTTATGAACCTTGTGACATTTATGGACTCTAGATCATATGAGTTTTGGAGGTAACATTTTATTATTTATTTCTGGGTACTGGGGATTGAACTCAGGAGCACTCAACCACTGAGCCACATCCCCAGTCCTATTTTGTATTTTATTTAGAGTTAGGGTCTTGCTGAGTTGCTTAGGGCCTCGATAAGTTACTGAGGCTGGCTTTGAATTCTTGATCTTTCTGCCTCTGCCTGCCAAGCTTCTGGGATGACAGGCATGTGCCACTGCGCCCGGCCGAAGGTAATATTTTATAAAATGTGTTTTTAAATAATTTTCATTACTTAGGATTTTCTTCCTAAGTTTTTTCCTTCCTGAGAAAATGATAAATTCAAGAAATAAAGAATTCATTGTGTCTTTTGGTCCTTTCCAGTATAGGGTTAATATAGTGTTAATTAGCTAAGTTATACTTCCTAGGCCAGACACAGGCAAGAATTCCACATCAAGCATGGTTATACAATTTTGTCATCTTTGTGACTCTTCATGTTTTTAGTAGTTGCTTAAATATTTGAATTAATAAATAAATCTCTGCTACCTCTTTGTGCCTTAAATTTTCAGCCAAAAATATTGCTTTCTTTTGTGAACTTAAAGTTTATCTCCTACGGGATTTAATTAAAAAGTGAATGTCCAACTTTGGATTTATCTTTTTACATGTGGGAAATGTGAATTTCATCAATTTTGTTTGCTGCCAACATTTGGTGCTATGATATCACATTCTACTAGCCAATTAAAATGTGCTCAATTTAGTATCTATTAAGTGTGATATCCATCTTATAACACATTTTCCGGTGATTTCAGAGCATTCCTACTAGCCAATTGCTGACATCAATAATAGTTATATTTAATTTGGTACTTTTCCTGTCATGTTCATAATAGATGTTTTGCACTCAAAGGACAAAGGAGATGATAATTTTTTTCTAATGTGCCTGTAAGGAAATGACTTGAAAATTAATATATTCTTTCCAAATATATGTGATAGTATTATTATTTGCTGTCAAATTATTAAATAATTTTTAAGAGACTTTCAAAAGTATTATTGGTGAAGCAGGTCAATCTATTTATTAAGAGACAGTCTCATCTCTACCCACAACCATGTGTTAATAGTCACTTAATTATCTCCCTTGCTGTAGTTGTATAGACATATGTGTGATTGTATGTTTGTCCCTCTATGGCTCAAAAATCTAAATTTTTGTTGGCATCCATAAAATATATCGAATGCTTCCTTTGTTATGTTTGAATTTCCTACCTGAGTATTGCCTTTTCATTTCCAAACAGCCATTAGATGCTTTGGCTAACATCTAGCTTCTTTAATAACTAAAGATGAAACCCTTCTGTGGATACCTCATCAATTAAATTTTTACAGAGTTGCTTTTATATTCACAAGGCAACAGAGCTCTCTTAGTGCTCTCTGTGTATATATAGATAAGTTTGGATAATACAGTCTTCCCTTTGTATCCAAGGATTCTACATTTTGAAGTCAACCAACTGGGAATTAAAAACATTGGAAAAAATATAGTACCTACACTGAACGTAGACCTTTTTTTCTCATAATTGTTTCCTAAACAATACAATATATCAAGTCACTAGGATTTACATTGCATTATAAGTAATCTATAAATGATTTAAATTATATGGGAAGATGTTATAAGGTATATGTAAATACCATGCCAGTCTAGAGATGCTCAAGGGAAGGATCTTGGAAACAAACTTTTGAAGATACCAAGAAATGACTGCAATTAGAATCAATATGGTTTTCTAAACACTTGTTATTCAGAAAATAAATGTATCTGATACTTGATATGAGTGGCTTTATCTGATGTTCCATTCTTAGGGGTTTGGGGAAGATCATGAAATTTATAAGCTTATATATAATGAGAGAAGACAGGGATAGTCAAAAGTTACTTCATAAATTTACCTTCTGTTTTCTTCTTAAATACTTAGTTAGCTTTTCACAAAGATACATATAACATAGTTATAGGCTGTTTCGTACATTCTTTAATGTGGTGGTTAATAATACAGTCAGAGAAAAATACATGACCTGGTAAAGGGAGTCATTATACAAGGATCGAGAGACCTGGAACATTTGTCAAAATTAAGAGTCTTCTCTCTGTATCCCATGCAAATATAGATGTTGATGGAACCTTTAGACAGGTCTCTTCATGTCATTGTAAAATGTGAAAAATCACATTCCAGAAGCAAAAAAGAAGCTAGAAATTGCTCTCCTGGACCACTCATTGCTTGCAGTATGCACATCAGCATTGACTTTCCTGTTCATGAGATCTTCCATGACTGGGTCTCTTCCCATTTGACAGTGGAAATCAGTAACATTTATCCTTCCACTTAACCTACAGTGTATGAAATAGTAGAAATGATAGGTTCACTTTAAGGAGACAGGTTCTAGCATGTAAATTCAACTCATTAATATGATGTTTAAGTGGCTTCCTAGTTTATCTCAGAAAATATTTCAAGATCATATGCAAACCCTATTTTAAAAATTTAATTTTCTTTTTTTATAATTAAATGTATTTTAACTGATACATAAAAACATAAAAATGCACATACTAATAGGGTACCATGTGATGTTTTGATGTATGTGTACATTGTATAGTGTTGAAATCACACTAAACCTACCTATCTCTTCAAACATTTATCATTTCTCTATGGTGAAAACTTTAAAAAGCTTTTCTTCTTGCTTTTTGAAATATGCAATACATTATTTTTATCTATAGCTACTCTCTTGTGCAATAGTACACCAGAACTTCTTTATGGAATTATAATTTATGTATAATAAACAATATCAACTTAAATTATGCAAATTCAACCAATTTTGAGAAATGTATAGACCCATGAATTTACCACTATAATTAACAAACAAAATTCTGTCATACCCAGAGCTTATTGTCCATTATTCCATCTGATCCCTAGCTTCAGCAGCTAATGAAATCTTTATTTTGTCACTAAAAATTTAACCTTTAATTTCTAGAATTTTGTGTAAATAGGATCATGCACTGTGGGACCTTTTTGATTGTGCCTATTTACACTCCGTATTTTTATGTTATTCGAGTTGTTGTACTCAATATTAATTGGTTGATATACTTATCAGTAATTGGTTTCTTTATTATTGCTGAGTTGGTAGTTCATTTAACTGCATAAATGTAACACATTTTTGTTTATTCATTCATCTCTTGATGTTCCATCGTGTTTTGATGTGTTTTTTGCTACTGAATCTTTAATACCATCTGCTAATTGTTTCATGTCCTTCATTCATATTGTGTTATTTATTATGCTATTGGACATATGGTTTCTCTATATACTGCAAAAGAACCAATATATGATTAATAGTTTATAGAGGACATGTATATTTAACTAGAATTATTTATGCCTTTTAAAAATTTGTGTGCTGAATAATTTATTTACCAAAGCAAATTCAAATTATGTGTAATTTTTTTTTTTTCTGGAGGCCCAAAGTCAATTTTATGTCCGAGTCTTTTTGTCACTTGGATGGTGGCAATGATGAGAACTCCTGTGGACATGCATACTGATATTTGAGTAGATCAGCAGCCCTCCAACAAAGTCTTCCTGGATTCAAAAACAAAAACAGTGCATGGTATTTAGTGGGGTTTCATTTATAAAAGTTGATGAATGAAAGGTTTTCTTCGCTCCCAATTTGAAATTTAAGCTCTTTGAGCCTTTTATTAATTTTTTTTTTAAAGTGAGAGTTATCTGAACAGGAAGTTGCATTCTAGGAGGGAGAAGCAACCTCTCCATCCAGGCAAATTTATGAAGGTCAATCTTGTCCCTTCCAACCTTAGTATGGCAACTAAATCAGTGTGAGTTTAGGGAGCTATTGTTTTAAATATTTCTTTCAAATATTCAGATTCAGCCTCTTTAATCTAATATTAATATCCAACTACATTTACATTTTTAAGTTCTCCTGGGTCATCTTCTTTCCAGTTCTCTCTCGCTTCTCTCTCTGTCTAGTGTTCTTACTCCTGCATTTTACATCTGCCTTTATAATTTTCACTCTTTTTTTTTTTAAACCTGTAGCCACCAAGATCCTTTAGGGAAGGACTGAGCACAAGAGACCTGTTTCCTTCCTTCCTTCCTTCCTTCCTTCCTTCCTTCCTTCCTTCCTTCCTTCACTCTGCTTTAACCATCTTGCCTATGAAATTTTGCTTTTCTAACACAGAAAACTCAGTAATATTGCTGGAGCAAGTTCTGTGTCCTGTACTCTGGCAGACCGCCTAGAACTGGTCCCGGTGGGGCTTCTGTTTTAGAAGCTGTTTTAAGATCTTTGTAGTATCATTCAGTGTGATTTCCTAAAAGAACTCCAGCCAAATATATCTTCTCAAAATGTTTTGTCAAAGTATTTGACCACTTAATTACTGTTAAGATTATGTATATAAAAATACAAACATCTCTGTGTATATGTGTACACTTGTGTGTATATATGATACACATACACACATATCTTAAAAAACTAATTACGCCCCCCAAAGCACCTTCCACTTCTACTCCAAAAGCATTTTCTTCCTCCTACTCATATTGCTTCAACTGTGTGAGGCTCCTGGGATTCTATCTCATTCCATCTCATGCTAAACTAATCACAGTATTCTTAGCTTAGTCATGGTGATATAACAATTAAGCAGTTCTACTTGTGCTTCCAAATGCAGGCTGTGTCCCTGGTGAACCAGTTGGCTAAGTGGGTGAATGAGCAGTGGGAAAGGTTGAGAGAAGAAGAATTGATAGACTGGGGTGGGTCCTGGTTGAGCATTGGTAAAAGGAAATTGCCATTAATTATTTTGTTTACAACCATATTAGCAATGACTCTTACTGCAGGGAAAACTATTCGTCAGATGGGTTAGTAATGGTTAATGTTTTATATAAAAGGCTTATAATTTGATAAGTATTGCTGATCTTCAAATTTAAAATCACTACTAGTAATGGCATAATTCATTAACTCAATCTTTATTTGGTGAGTTTATACTCTGTAGAACACTGTGCTGTGTCAGTGGCACAAATGAGGCATGTTCTTGGTTTTTGTGTACATTCATTAAAGTTGGTCTTTAGAAATGATTTATTAATTTCTCACTCAAAAAACCTCTTATGAGTATTCATTTGTGAGCCAACAAGTATTCACTGTTATTGAGATGCAACTAACAAATAAGTTACTCATTTCTACCCTGGAACTTACAGTCTTATGAGGGAGACAGACATGGGAACAGATAACCATAGTACATTGTGAAACATACTAATCAGAATATTGCCCAGGGCCAAGGGAATCTCAAAGTCATTGTTATTTGGCATTCCTTTTATACTGGGCCTTGTGGGAAAACTCATTTGAAGGCAGAAAGTTTTTTAGTCAGCTAAACTAATTTCTTTGCTTTGGTGAGTCTCTCATTTAGGGAAAACACATTTGATCATATGGTAATTGTTTTAACTGATGCAAATATGTATTTATAACGGTTATTTCAATGTTGTTTAGTATTCATTGTGTTTTTCATTTATCTTTGAAGTAATGTTTTATGTTGGAAAGAAACATTTTATAGTCCATATTTAGAGACATGCTGGGATCAAATAATTAGAATCAATGAAAGCAGGGACATTTTGACAAAAGGTGTTGTATTTTCATTACAGATGATTCTAAAATCAGATATTGATATTTATTACTGTGGGGTATGCATGCACCATCTTTTTGATTTCCACAATTTCTTTATGTTATCCCTAACTTGGCATTTTATGAGATTATCTATCATGTTGTTTATAGAGATAGTTTTGGTTGCTTCTCAGCATCTGTCTCTTGCACAGAATGATCTTATAAAAAGTTATCTATTGTTTTAACAACAGTGGAATTCCACTTATGGCATTTTGCTGTTTTAGGTAATTGAATTAAATGAGAAAGTATCCAGCCTATGGCTTTGTTCTCTCCATTCATTCTCTCTCTCTCTCTCTCTCTCTCTCTCTCTCTCTCTCAAAAATGTAATATAATGGGTCCCAGTTAAGTAATAATAAAATTTTTCTCATAGGAATTTCCAGGTAAGCAAATCCACAAGGCACTTATTTTTTAAGTTTCTGTTCTTGGTTTATGGGGGACAGCATTTGAACGAAGAGCTTGTGTTTTAAGTCTCAAATAGGAAAAAAAAATGTTGTCTGGTACATTGTAGACTCATGTCTGACATGAGTCTAGTCAAAGGTCTGATATTTCATGGTTGCAACTCAAGTGTTTTTCTCTAACTAAAGCAGAAAAATTGACCTCAGTCTTTCTTTTTGCAGAACATTAGCTAGTCCTAAACTAAACTTACCTTGCCTTCTTTCTCTGTTGGTTTCCCACCAGCTGCTGTTAAATGCTGTTTTGTTTTGCAGATGAGAAGCCAGGATCAGGCAGAGAGAGGGTTAGTGAAATCGGAGCATGCCACAAAGTGCTTATAGAGCTTAGGACATAATAAGTGCTCAATATTTATCCACTATCATACTTATTATTCTCATTACTCTGCTTGGATTTTACACAACTGTCTCATGATTGTCTAATTGGATAGTTCCGTATTTCAAACCATTCCCCATAGTCAGCAGCAGAAAATTTTCATCTTCAAATAGATCAAACTGGCAAATTTAAGAAAGATAACATTATCTTTCCAGATTTTTCTTTTCACGACATTGTTGTATACAAGTTGTATTGAAGCATATTCAGGTCTGTGTTAGTTTCCCATTGCTGCTGTAAAAAGTTAACTGCAATTGCTGTGGCTTGAAACATGGGTTTGTTCTATTGCATTATGAGGTCAGAAACTTTAAGTGACAGCAGGGTTGCATTCCTTCCAGAGGCTCTGGGGAGGAATCTGTTTTCTTGCCTTTCCCACCTTCCAGCTCCAGGCCCCCTTCCCTCCTCAGTGTCAGCAACCACATCACTCCCTCCTCCCCAATACATTTCCTTCTCTCATCTGACCCTCCTGCCTTCCTCTCATAGGGATCTTTGTGATTATGTTGGGCCCATCTGGATCATTCCGGATTATCTCCCTGTCTCAAGATCCTTAACTTAATCACACCTGCAAATCCCTCTCCTAGGTTCTGGGGATCAGGATCAGGATGTGGACATCTTTGGGGTCCATTGTTGCACCTGACACAGGTCGAGTGAAAACCATTACATTACTTGTTGGGTGGAATCACAGTAATTTAGATTTGAAAGGGATATTAACCCCCCCCCCTTTTTTTGAAGTGAGGAAACTAAAACAATGGGGAAGGATTTTATTATTTAGGACTAGAACCTAGGAACCCAAGTCTCAGACCCCGAATGAGATCACTTTCCTCCCACTGTTTTTTTTTTTTTCCCAGCATTTTAAAAATTGGACCTACTGGATAATTAATTACTATTTATTAAGAGGCCACATTATAAATTCCAATTAGTACACTTCAACTGAATTGGAGCCACATTGAACTGTGAAGTGAATCTACCCTCTTGGACTTCACAGTTTTGACACACTTCACAGAAGAGTTAGATACTTCAAAATTAGTTCAGTGACATTTTTAAAAAGGGAAAAATACCTTAGGGCTCTCCCAGAAAGCCTATAAAATTTACAACTGTGGCTCCAGTTGAAATCATGTAGCCTAGAATTTTTCCTCCTTACAAGGGAATATGGGAACTTTGTGATACTTTTTATTCAGGCCATGGTTAAGAAATAGTCATACTTAAAAGGGTAAATAATTGACTTTCATGAACAAAGGATTGTTCTGTTACTTATTTAAGAAACTATTTAATGGGTTGTTGAGAAAACTTGAGGTACCATCCTAGGTTGCATTTGTATAATGTACTGGGATGCTATGGTCGATTAGAACAGCATGTTCTTATGTACAGTATATATGGTTTTTATGGAGCTCGCCCAAAGATAAGTTAGATACTGGCTCACTGCCTTTTTTTTTCCCCCCTTTTTCTTTTTTTCCCCTTTTAGTTTGAATTTTTATAGTCTGTAGAGAATACATTTGGTCATTTTGATGTTGTGTTATTTTCTGGACTGCATTTCAGAAGGTGACCTGAAAAATTGACAATTGATCTTGTTGTCCATATTCACTAGACATTTCTGAATCACCTAACCCAATGACTAAAGGTTTATTGAGCACCTCCTGTGTTCAAAGAACTGTGTTGGGAATACCAAGATGAATTAGACAACCTTTTTATAGTGGGAAAACCACCACTTCAGATTTGACTTTAAATCTTATATTTTCTTTAGCTGTTAATAAAAGCAAGACTATGGAACAAAATGCTTAACTCCTTTGAGTCTGTTTTCTTGTCTTCAAAGGAGGAAAACGAGGTCTACCTTGCAGGGGTGTTATAAGGATTTTGGTGAGGCAATACAGTGCAAACACTAAATACGGTGCCTGGTACAGAGCAGGTGCTTCATAAATGTTAGTTTCGTTCTTCAAGGAGCTCACAGTCTAGCAGAAGAGAGGAGATGTCTATAAATAACTGTGATACAAGGTACAAGTGATAAGTGGAATGAGACAGGTCCGTCCAGATAAGGAGCTATTGGAGTTCAGAGATGACCTATGTTATAAGGATCAGAGAAAGCTTTCTGGAGCATTTTCATGCCATTTTGTCTGGATGTTAAAAGAGAAAGAGGATTTAGACAAGTAGAGATACAGGCCTTGTGATTATTACTGCTATTTCCTGGTTTATCTTCCCACTAGCTCACCTTCCATGCCATGTCTTGTGCATGGTGCAGCACTTTGGTTTTGTGTTTTTGTCCCTTTCAATCTGACTTCCAGCTACGCTCATGTATCATCAGTAGCTAAGGGCAGTATGGGTGCCTGCTTTTATACTTATGAAAGGTATATGCAATAGAAATTGAATAAATGTTTATTTTTAATTTTTATTTGTGAAGGAGACAGTTTCTATTTTTGTAAACATTGTCTAAAGACTATGTTAACTCCTTTACCCTCTGTTATAATACTGTCTCAAGAGATATGGACGGTCTGAATATCCTGCAGAATAGTACCTTGATGTGTTATATCAGTAATATTCTGATAGGGTGGGTGAGAAAGAGGAGGCTTGTGAACCAGAGGACTTGATAAGACTCATGCATCCTCAGAGAAGAAGATAAACCTTAGGAAAATGCATGAATCTGACCCTTCTATAAAATTTTTAGAGGTGCAGTATTTGGTGGCACATGGAGAGATCCTCTCTAGAGTAAAATGCACATTTCTGTATATTGCGTTTCCTACTATAATGGAGCCTGATGTAGAGTGAGTCCCTTTGGGTTCTGGAAGTAACAAATTCCACTGGAAGGAACACTGCTCTAGCTCATATTCTGGGACACATGGAAAGTTGCCTGATCTGAATGCAGCCCAGCTACAAAGTACAAGTCTCTGTGAGAAATCAGAATATAGGCCTTGGGTTTTGGAGCACAGGATTTTACTCCTTTCAGGAAACAGCCCTTAGTGTGGTGCTAAATGCTAGTGGAAGCAGAAAACTTGACCATAGGGAACCTAGTTATCTTATGTCAGGAAGTCTCCATCATAAGCTGAGTTCTGTTAGGCTCAATCATGTAGTTGATGGGCCTAGCAGCAGTTAGTCATAATAAGGAAATGATGTATTCAAAGAGAAACCCCAAAGGACCAAAGGGCACAAGTAAACTGCATGAACTTGTATCCCAGATCCCTACATCACCCACCATGGTTGCATCAGCATACATTCCTTAGGCTGCACAGGCCATAGAATTAGGAGGAAAAACTTGAGCTTGATTTATGAATGAGCTGGCTTGGCATATGGGTGGCAGCTACATTCAGGAGTGGCCCTAAATGATAGTGGAAAGGGAAAAAAATCTTTCTAGTGGGCAAATCTTCAATCTGTGTCATTCACTTCATGTAGAAGGAGAAGTGAGCTCTGCTGAGAATTTATATAGATTCCTGAGCAATATCAATGGCCTGGTTAGCTGTTCAGGATCCTGAAGGAAAACCTTGGAAGACTGGAGGTAAAGAGGTCTGCAATAGGGAAATATGGACAGATATTTGAGAGTGGGCACAAAGGGTGGATATTTTTGTGTCACATGTTCATTTCAACCAGAATATACCACCAGGGTGAAAAAAAATCTGAAAATCCAGTTGACAAAAGGATAATTCCCAGTTGATATTAGCCAAGCTTCATCATAGCTTGCTCCAGAACAGGCACAATGGCACATGATCATAATGGCCATGTTTACAGAGATAGAAGCTACTCATGAACCAAATTCCACAGATTTCCCACTTATTGAGGTCAGTATGTAGCTACTTCTGTCTCTGACGGATTAACTTGCTAGTGACAGATGCCAACATTGTCCCTGATATGGTCCTGTTACTTGTGATAAACCAGTCACTTGATGGCAGGTCAATGACATAGGCCTTTTCTATTTTGGAGTAGCCACCAATACATCCTCAAATAAATAAATGTTATTCTGAGTATGGGGTTGCCTTTCCTGCCTGAAGAGCCTCAATCCCTATTATCATCCAGGAGGTTAAAGAACAGGAGATTAAAGAAGGCCCGGTTCACAGGCTTAGAATTCAACCTAATATAGTATCCAAAGGGAACCTGCTTCATAGTTAAAATGGTGTAAATTTGAGCTCATGTGCAAGGACTCTACTGGGTGTACCATCTAGATCAGCTAGCCTAAAAGAACATTGGGCAACCTACTGCAGGTGCCACTGAGGTACCAATCCACAGGCAATATTTTGCAAAGATGAAGTGCCATTTTCCAGGATGCAGTATGTACACTAAATCAGAGAGCTTTGGGGGCATTGTCTTCAACTGGAGAGAATACATTGACCCAGAAACAAAACAGAGGAAGTGGAAATGGCCCCACTTAACATCATTCCTACTGACTCATTGGGGAATTTTGTGTTTTCTGTTCCCCTCACTCTGGGCTTCAAGGTTTAGAAGTCCTGGCTCACAAAGGAGATGCCTTTTTGCCAGGGAAGAATCCCATTGAACTACAAGATATGGCTACTGTCTAGGCACTTTGGACTCTTAGTGTTCAAGCACCTTTAGGCAAGAAGTAGAGTTCCCATTTTAGCAGAGGTAACTTACCTATATCAATAGGAAGGAAAAGGACTTCTTGTATACAATGAGTAGGAAAAATGTATATTGATCCTATGTGATCCCCTTGGAAACCTCTTGATAATGAATTATAACTATGTAAGGACATGTGCAGCCACCCCAGCACAAGATGTGTGTAATTAACAATAAATATACGTTTCTTATCAGGAATGAGGATTTGGATCACACCCAGGTAAGCCACTGAAATCTGCAGAAGAGACAGCTGAAGGAGGGTAGAATTTGTAATGGGGTATTGGAGGAGGAAGAGGAGGAGGAGGAGNTCTTTTAAAAACACTTAGAAGAAGAAGGAGGAGGAGGAGGAGGAGGAGGAGGAGAAGTAGCAGTTGCAGCTTTGAGACCAAATGATTGACAGAGGCTGTAGTTAGTCTCAATAGCCCCCTTCTTCTAAGTTTTCCCTCAAGAAGAGAGGTCCAAAGAAATCCTAGAGGAAATCCTCTGAGAATTTGGGGACTTTAAGAAAGAACTGCTGGAAAGACAGAAAATAAAAATAGTATTAAAGAATCCACGAACATAGCAAGAACTGTAGATAAAAATGCTTCTAAAGTGACAGAAACATCAGGAAATGATAATTATGAAGAAGATGGAGCAGAGGGTGAAGATGAAGGAACCAAGGAAAGGATGTTCAGAGAAAGTGCCTCCAGTGACAATTAAAAATGGCATTGGTTCACATCCAAAAAATCAAAGATGCAAAATAAAAATAATGTCAAGAAAATTTCGACTATTGAAAGGCAGCTACAGGCCAAGTACATGAAGAAACTAGTAAAGCATTAATTAATGGTGATATGAAGATTTTCTAACAGAAAAACTTGGCCTACAGCTCAGGCACAGGGTTCCAGACCATCCACTAAAACTATGGTTAGCTGTGATGTTTGTACCATGAACATGAGTTAAATTGACAATGAAGTGGGACCCT
This sequence comes from Marmota marmota marmota, assembly GCF_001458135.2. Taxonomy (NCBI): domain Eukaryota; kingdom Metazoa; phylum Chordata; class Mammalia; order Rodentia; family Sciuridae; genus Marmota; species Marmota marmota. The sequence goes on along the minus strand of NW_026000174.1, from coordinate 41,004,860 downwards.
CAAAGCCCAAACAAGAAACCAGGATTTGTGATAAGATTATTGATACTGTAGGATAGGTTGAGAGGCTTTATAAATTTGAATACTATTCTTCCTGACAGTCATAAGCAAACTCAAAAGATGCTATGAAGTCTCCCTAAAATTTCCAAATGGTTTTTGAGGTCAAAAGAAGAAAAAAAAATTCTTGTTGCAATTCAATCAGAAATGATAATACTCACACAGCCTGGGAAGGTCATTTGTTTTGTTTCCCATGGTGAATATCAACTCCCAAGCCTTGTTTCCAAAAACTTCTTACTCTGTATCCAACTTTATCCCTTGGAACTGGCTGTGAACATATTGTGTTTTTGATTGGAGTGCTTTGCGTGTTTCCATCAAGTAATGCATATAGAGTCTTAGAAGACATTCTCTTTAATAGTGGAGGTACTGTGTAGTAATCAGTATTAGGTAGTGCTCTCTGTGAATCCGTGCAGCCAAGTGTCTCTCTTCCTGGCACATCCGAAAGTTCCTTTGTGGCAAGCTGAGCCTGCTTCCCCAAGGCTGATCTGGTAGGCACATGACTTGGGAACACAAAAACCTGCATGCATAAACACAAAGGCAGGTAGGCAGGGTGGACAGAAAGGGAGGTAGGACTGTTATCCAAGACCTTAGAAAAGAATGTGTAGGAAGAGCAGGAAGAGGGAAGGAGAGGAGTGAAAAATGGAAATCAGAGGCAAAGGAAACCAGCTTCCTGTTCCAACCTCCCCCCTAACTCCCTCTGGTTCTTGAGGCAAGAACTCCCCAGAGCTCTTTTCCTTTCTCTTGGGCTAGGGGGGATTCCTGCAGCTCCACCCCAACCCACAGGGCCCTCTCACCTCTCTCCACTTCTCCAGATAGTCCCTATGAAGTCCCCAGTCATAGCCTGCATTCTTGGCATCCTCATTTATGTTTCAAGAGGCAGGTCATTTTGGCACCTGAAATAATTTCTGGCGGTGAGATGGGTCCCATTAGTCTCATGTGGTTGGTTTGCAGAGATCTAGTTTTGAGAGAGTGTCCCATGGAATCCAGATTTTCTTTCTGAGAAAATCAGCAGTTATCAGATTTTGGGTTTTTTTCTTCTAGACTGTGTGGTGCTGGGAATCCTGTCTGTATCAGTTGCCCACACAGCTGGTTCTACCTGCGTTGGCGTCCTAGCCAATCTCAATAGCAGTATGACCTCCATTGGCCTCTTCAGATCTGATTTAGAAAATTGACTCATTCTGCACAGGCTACTGAGCACCTATTTGGAGGTACTCTCTTCTAGTGATTTAGAGCTTGAACTAGATTGAGAGTACCAGTGTGATGTTGCTTCCTTATTTACTTGCAAATTCATACAATTGTCACCAGATTCTATTTAAAAGACTTCTCCCATGCCTTAATGCTAATGTTATAGTGACCATATTTTCTGAATCAAAAATCATCATACGACAAGACATGATTTAGAGGCTTATTGTATATAGTGTATGTGTGTGTACATGCATATTTATGTATATGAATATATGTGTGCATTATATATATATATATATATATATATATATATATATATATATATTTATTTTATTTTTTAAACTTGGTTGGTAGCCGAGCCTATATTACTATTTAGTGATCTCTTTTCTCTTCTTTTGGTCTGAACTGAAAGCTGAATGTTTACTATCCTCTAAATTGCAGCACTGAACTTTTGACCCCAAGATGGGTAAGTCTGAACAGAGTATGTGATCTTAGGCTCTTAATATTCATTCATAGCTGTTAATGATATACAAGGATAGTTTGGTTTGGGGGTGTAGTCGGTAAGTGATTGTATGGCTGTTCATTCTAGGTTCATAAAAAACATATTCATGGGCTCTATTTTTGGTTTGGTATCAAATTATTATTGAAGTGACTTGGGTCTCCATTGCAAGATGATGGAGGTTGGGGACCCTGTACCAGTAAGTCAGTGTCCCTGAGATCTTGATGGTGAGAATTCAGAGACAATATGTGCCTTCTTAGGAAGAAGCCTGTGGCATTATTTTGTTCCTTTTTCTTCATTTGGGCTCCAACAAGTGAAGATTTGCGAGGAGAGATTCGATCCTTAGACCTATGATCAAGGGTTGCTCATCTGTGTAGGTAGATTAGTGGTACGTGGATTACAGACCCCTTCTCCACAGTGTTCCTGGGAGCCCTACCTCCTCCCAATACAGGTTGACATTTTGCTTTAGGCTAATTCTCTAGAAGATGAAAAAAATCAACAAAACGTTGAGCCTTGTGAAGTTTTAGAACCTGTATTCAGTATGTCTTTTGGAAGAGATAGAAACTGAGGACTTGACAGGAGCTTATGTAAATCAGCATGCCCAAATTTTGACATGTTTGAAGATGGGAGGATTGGTTAGTGTAATGACTGGAAATATTTTTAATTTTTTCATCATTTCAATTTCTTATTCAACTGTGGCTTCATTCAGTCTTAAGCTCTATCTGCTTTCTTTATATATATATATATATATAGATTTGGGTGGTTCAGTTGAGTGTTGGGTGGTATTCTATATTTGACTAATTTATCGATGACAGTTTTCAGAGAGCCACAAGAATGGATTCTTACTGTGAATCTACAAAGATATTCACAAATGAGGACAGGGCTCTGCCCTTAGTATTTGTGAATCATCAGAATCACTCTGAGAACTTCTTTAAAGCATGAGCTGAAGGCACCAAAATCATTTTTGGGAGAGATTTAGGATGTGCTGATGAATTGAAATGGGTCACTTTTAAGCTCTAAATCTTTATCTGTACTTTGATTTCAGGGAATATTCAGCAGTCTTGAAATCCAATGGTGCAAAGGTCACTTTGAACCAGGTTATTCTGGGGACCTAGTCAATAGTTTTTTTTTTTTTTTTTTTAATTTAACCAGACAAACCAAAAAGACTTCATTGTATCTCAGTCTCTACATATTACAGATCCCCAAAGTAAGATAGTAGGAAGCCTCTGTGTGCTGCATGTTTTTGTTAGCTGGGGGAAAATTGTAGTCCATGGCATTTTCCCCAAAGGACCTCCATAAGGTAGTTAATTGTTGTTAGTTGAAACAATTTCAATTTTTGAAGCAGAGTTAAACAAAACAAAACTGGTTTCTTTGTGGTGGTACTTCTCAGAGCCTACAATAGGCTAATGTATATGGTGAATTTCCAAGGGGATGATTTTGCATTTCTAACAATTTCTTGGGTGATACAGATGCTACTGGCCTCTCTGGACCATACTCTGAATGGTAAGAGTCTAGATGTGCTTAAGGGCAGTCCTTGGTGAAGAATCTTTGCTACCTGCAGTCAGGGGGTGAGCTGGTTATCGAGGCATTCTTAGTACCTGCAATGGAATTTGTAGCTGAATAAGTAGTTAGTATGCAAGCCACATGATCCTCTTATATATCTGTTTGTTTTATAATTTGTCCCAGCTATGATACACATGTGTGCACATGCACGCCAACATTCTACACTCACACACATAGATCGAGAATAAAATAGACAGCTTTGTGCTTTGGTATTTGCTGTGTGTTTCTGTAGTATTCCATGGCCTCCTAAGAAAGTCCCTGATGGGAAAGCTGAGGCCTTGATACAGTAGACAATAACTCTGAGTGGGAGACATACATCTAGACTGCTCCGTTAAACCTACTCTTTAACCCCTTACTTATCTCAGTGCTTTTGCAGCCAGCCTAGGACAAAGACTTATCTGATTTTCTATATGAATATTTGTCATCGATTTAGAGGGAGTTTTAATTCCTTCATCTAAGGCTAGAGGAACAAATAAGGTATGTATTTTGCATCAGCTTCATCTATTTGCTCTTTAATATCTAAAGGGATGTCTGTAGAAAGATACCAGGGCTGTGGTGCAAGCCTGATTGGAAAGAATGACACAACCAATTAGGATGTCTCTCTTGGGCATAGGAAGGTAAATATCTTCACAGGAGCTGAGTTGCCTATTGGACATTCCCAATTAAACATTGTCTTCTCCTGACACTGTTAATAACAGATGGTCTTTGCACTCTCTGATTTGGTTAGTAGCAATTCTCAAACACTTAAATATTGGTGAAAGCTATTATAAAATTGTTTGCTTCAAATGCCATTTTATCTTCTTTAGTTCTAAAACTGCTTTACTCAGAGTAAATGGGCCAAGATTCCAGTGAAATACCTGAATTGTGCTTAAAAGAAATGCAATGTTATTACTTTTTATCCCTTCTTAGTACTTAGATAGACTCCTTCTCAAATTCTTTGCTAACAAATTCTTCCTAATAGATGTCCTGTTATAATGGATTTGTTGAGATTTATTTGTAATTAGACTCCTATTTGCATACAATTGATGGAGTCATTAAAAGTCTTTTCTGAAGGTTAAACTTACATTCTATAGTTTTGATTATTATACAGTTACAAAGTTAGACTTTAGTCTTATCCTTGGTCATATCAAAAGTTTCAAATTAATTGCATCTAAATAATGGTTTATTATATTCCTAAAATTGTGTAATAAAGCATTAATGATAATAAAGTTTATGATGCTTCTTTTATGTGCTATACAGTTTATTGGAACAGAACAAATTCAGCACATTGTAGATGCCCAGTGTAAAAAAAATTGATTCACATTATGCAGTGATTCACTCAGCTATAAATTTTAATTTTTAGAGTAACATAAAATCTGAAGGGCATTTGTGAATTTTCTTTTGTATATGTAGTTGTCTTAGGTGGTGGTATATATTGTTTCAACTTGTTTTGTTTCTTGTTCCAATATAAATTCAAATAAGAGCTCTTCTGACTTGGTAGTAGAGTCAGGATAAAGAGTTGAGATGTGGCATCCCCCTTTGTGAGTTGTATATAATCTGTTGGGCTTCTTTTGTATCCACCTCTTCTAAAATTTAGATGGCTGGCTCTGACTGTTATAACAAGGTGTGTATCATAGCTATGTAATGTAAAAATGCAAAATCTACTATAGTTGTACTACTGTGAATTCAGCGCTTGCTCCTGTATAATTAAGACTCTATATTTGAAGACAATAAAAAGCTAATTCAACTATGTGCACAGAAGATTGTCCTCATTCTTATATTTGAAAAGATGAGAATGTAGATTACCAGGCAGAACAAAAACAGATAAATGTGTGTCAGAGTACTTGTAAACTTAGGCTTACATTCTTAACATTTGTGTACTTGCTTTCATGAAGATTTATATAATCACATGGGAGAGAACAGACATAGCATGATGGATAATCCTCTTTGAGAGCAGGACCCATGCTTTTTCTATTTCTCTTCTTGCACAACATGCACTGTGCACTGTGCAAAGCAAATATATTGATTTTAGAATCCTCAAATGATTTCTGTATATCTTTAAGCTATGAGTAGGCATAAAAATCAGACAGAGAATAATAAGAGTCTATAACATGAAACAGTTCAAGAGAAGATATCAATAAAAGCCCTTTATGCTTTGGAAGAGAGAGAGAGAGAGAGAGAGAGAGAGAGAGAGAGAGAGAGAGAGAATGAATCAAAAGCATTAATTTAGCTAAAAATTAATTGAATCAATTATTATAATAATAAAATATTTGTTATTTGACCTTTTGGACCTTTTTAAAAATTATACAATTCCATTCTTCTTATTTTGTTAAGTCATTGATACATAATTTCCTTGAATGTTTTTCCTCTTTTGAATTCCTTTTTTACTCTTGGACTTGCTGTGTCTTATGAAGCACTAGAATCAGGGTTAAGACAAATGGACTATCTACTCGTGTTCTAAGTACAGTTGGCCCTGAGTTATCCAGAGCCATCACCAATTGTGAACAACATAGAAAAGAGAGTTTTGAGTTTTGAGTAGCACTATGTAAAACTTTACATAAACAGGAAGTTATTTTCACAGTGCAACCTGATGTGAGGCAATTTATCATGCATATATGATTAGTATTGTCTGTCAGTCCATAATATAGTTGTCTTCTATTTGCTTCAGGAGTGTGATGGGAAATAATATTAGAATGTGACACTTCTGTTGTGAATCTCAGTTGAGTTTACTACAGTGCTATCTAAAAATATATTCACTGGTTTTTGCAGTTGACTTGAACCAGTGCTACTGCATTAGCTGACACATAAAACTTGATCACTTAAACATCTTTTCCCAATGTCAGAGAAAGGCTTTGATGAGTTCAAATATGCTATTATTCATCATGAGTTAGTAAGGATTATGTATTTTAAAGATAATGGATATTATGATTACATGCCATAAGATCAAGTCCTAGGCATTAATATTGGTCTTAAATTCATCTAATATAGACCTCTCTTCTTGATTAGCTGCCAAACCCAATTTTATAGCACAAAATCCAGTGTACTAAGAAACTTTGTTAGTTTGCTTCAAATCAGTGAATTCATTTTAGTCAAGATTAGATTCTGAATCCTGCACTTGGATCAAGCTGCTCCTCAAGGTATGGCCATCAACTTAACTATGAGCAGTTAACAGGTTAGTAATACTTATTACAGGCTAGCACTATACATGCATTATGTCTTTTTATTCTCATATAAAATTAAAAGGAGTTGTACTTAGTGGCAAAGCACCCATGAGTTCAATCCCCCACACTGAGAATATAATGAAGAATATATGTTTATGATTTATATTTTCAAAAGAACAAAGGTATAAAGAACCTGGCCAGGTGGTGGTGTGGAGGTCCTCTGTGTGCATGCTGCAGAAGAGGAAGGTAGCTCTTCCTCATCCGCCTGCACTGCAGCATTTTCATGGGTATGAATGTAAAATATATAAATATATAAACCTGTGGCTTTAACGACTATAATACAACCTTTCAAATTAGTTATTTGTATAGATAATTAAATTCTTCATACAAAAGTTAAAAATAAAACCTGTCCAGGGTTATATGGGTGAGAAGTGGTAGAATTTGGATATGATCCCAATTTATCTGCCTCCAGGGTCCTTGTTCCTAACAAATATGCCACATATCTTCCAATATCTAAATTCAGATCCAGCCAAAGATTTTAAATAGTCCTCACAGAAATAAAGGTCTTCATTTTGACTGTGATGGAATTGAGTTATTTTATAATGATATGTGGGGTGTAAAATGCGAAATATTTTATTAATTAGTATCTGTTAATATAGTAGACAATATTTAAATTTATTTCAGTCCTGAAAATCTGCAAACTTGTAAAAACAGTTTAGTTAGAACTATTTCCTTTTGGGACATGTTTCTAAATACTTTACTAATCCTAAAACAACTTCAACTCCAATTCAATTTATACCCCAATTTTTTTTTAAAGAAATACCCTGAATTTTCTTCCAGGTAAGCGTACAGAATACATATTCAGAAGGAAGAAGGGCTGGAGATATAGCCCAGTGATAGAATACTTGTCCACCCTGTATGAAGACCTTCATTAAAAAAAATTCATTGTGTATCCATTCATTGTTTCTTGCTGGATATACACCTGTAATCCCAGAGAACCTGAAGACTGAGACAGAAGGATTGCAAGTTCAAGGCCTTCCCCAGCAACTTAGCAAGACCCTCAACAACTTAATAAAACCCTGTTTCAAAATAAAAATTAAAAGGGGTTGTACTCAGTGGCAAAGCACCCATGAGCTCAATCCCCTGCACTGAAACCCAAACCCAAATGACCAAACAAAACTATTATAAATAAACAAAAAAAAAAAAAAAAAAGGAAAGAGACCACTATCCTTAAAAATGTTTTCATATTTTCTCCTCAAACAATCCAGAAACCAATGATCATCTCAATGAAATGTTTCCCCCTTCTTTTTCTTCTTCCATAAACAGAGTGCCGTAGTGGGAAAAGGGGGCTTAATTAATTTGAGAGAACATGGTAGAGCACATTTACTGAGATGCTGTCATAAGTAATTAAAACAAAATTGCTCTTGTCAAAACAAATGAACAAATTTGATGAGGCATTTTTTTCTTTATTTTGCAGATTTGTTCCACTTTATCACTAATTCATAAAATTCACAAAGGGTTTCTTTGCTAGTCATCAGTATTATTAGTTTAAATTCTGCTGTCGTTACACTATTATGCAAGAGAAATAAAAAGTCAGAAGTGAATACCAGGCTAAATGAATAGAGCCAGAGCCTATTTCTGCCAATGCTCTAAATGAAGGAAAATGAGCCATGTGCCGTGGAAGGCCAGAGCAAGAGTCATCATTAACATTCAACACTGACTGTTATAGTGTTTTATCAACAGGACAAGCATTCAGAGTATTCCAAGCAACACTTTCATAATTAGAAAACAAAACTGGTCTGCTGTGTCATAATGCAAGCTAAAGCTTGATCATTGTTCTGTTCTTTAGCGATGATAGATGTTAACATGCCAGAGTGGGCACTGAGTAAAGGTAGTCCAATTTGTAGGGAATGAAAACATCATATCACATATGGAATATCAATGAAAATATCATACCACATATTAAATATCAGATTTGCTGCAACCAAGGGGTCTCCAGTTAAGAAGGGTTGAGAAACATGGGAGGAACTTCTCGAAATTATGTGAGTGTCCCTGAGTCTGCAAAGGAAAGAGAGTAATATTGGGAGAGGTCACAGTGTAGCCAGTATTCTCCATTCAGATCATTCAGAAGTCGAATTCCACCATTTATTGAGTATTGAATCCATTTAAATAAAGCATTGCTTTATATAGCATGAGGGATGGAAAAAAATTCATGGGTCTACCTCCAAGTATTCATCACATTAAATAAGATATTTAAATAATTGCAATACTATGTAAAACAATATGTGTTGGAAAAAAACTTCAGAGAAGTTTTCTGGAAGATCAGAGTAAGAAGAATTTACCTCTGATTCTCTGGATCAGGGTGGCATCTAGGCCAGGTCAGGAATGATAGGCAGGTTTTGAATATATGGACAATCCCAAGATGAGGGAATTGCAAGGAAAGACCCATAGATACAGAATCACATCTCAGTTTGGGGGACATAAAATGCTTTTCTTTGGCTGCTGAATAGTTATGGGAGAGAATATAATCTGGATTGTTAGTTTAGAGCCTGAGTTTAGAGGGTCTTATATGCCAGTCAGGAATTTTAATTTTTTTTCAAGAGAGTTGATGGTTGTTGATAGGGGTGTTAATGAACAGGAGAGGAACATTATCACTGTTGTGATTCAAAAAGAAATATTGATTAGTGAAAAACGATACAGTGGGCAAGATATTTAAAGTGGGGAATCACAAGAAAAAGCTATTGCAATAATCTCAGACAAAAAGCATCGATGTTCTGAAATTAAATAGTGATACAGGAATGGAAGGGTTTTAGGGTAGATGATAGGAATATTGGGTACTAGAACTGACAAGATTTTCACATGATTTATTAGGAAATATAGAAGAAGAATCTATTTTAATCCCAGATTTGAGTCTGTTTTATGAGGAGCATGTGCATGGCATTGGCTAGAAGAGTAAAAGTGGGAGAGAAGATATCTGAGAAGGAAGATAGTGAATCTCTTTTTGAATTTGCTGAGTTTGAAGTATCAAAGATATGAAGGCTGGATCTTCAGTCAGCAATTCTAAGGGCAGTGTTTGGAGTTCAGTAATGGTGTGCATAAATAATAATGGCGGTTTTATAAATATTATTCATCATTTTAGGGTCTTGAAATAGAAAAGTAAGGTAGGTTGTTTCCTCATCCTGGGGATTCTTTGCTGAAAGCTGGTATTTGATTCTTAAATATAGGGAAAATATCTGTTGAATTAAAGCAATTCACATTATAACAAGGTCAGGGAAAAAAGGTTTCAATGCAAAGGCAAAGTATCTCCAAATTTTACAATGTTTTAAAAACATTTGGGGCCATTAGAAACACATTTTGAGTTTTCATGTGATATGTCACTGTGCTATAAGAGCATCATGGCCTATCTTATCTACTCCAGACAACACCCCCATGAAATAGATTATTATTTTCCTCACTTAGCAAAAGAAGGAACTCTGGAACAATGGATAAACCCTTGCCCAAGTCACATGGCCAGTAAATGATGGAGCTGGAATTTGGTATTCCTAAGCATGTACAGAAGTTCATGCAGCTGCAGAAACATAAACAGAGGCAGGAATTGCAAATTCTCCTTTCCTTCGAGGAAAAAAGATCTTCATGGTCTGATGGTGTCATTTTAAGATGCCCCCCTATTTTTAAAAATTACTCTTTTAGCTGCCCACAGAATCAGCTTTACTGAATTCTTTCATTAAGAAATCTTGCAACATTTTAAAATTAATTGTCAGTACTTCAGATTTGCCTATAAAATAGGTGACCAGCTTGGCAGTTTCAATGTATAATTAGGAGAAAAAAAAGGAGATGGGAACTGAGGTAAAAGAACATGATGTCTTAAAACACTTTTATTTGAAGCAAATCATTTTCTGGGTTATTCATTTTTAAAAGGTTGTTATTTCTTCTGAAAGTAGGACTCTGTGGATTGATGGAAAGTCTCTCACTGTTATTAGAACTGAGTGTTGGCATAACTAACAGGTACTCTTGCTATGAGGGGACATATCCCTAGAAAAGAGAGGATTTCACTTAGTTGCCCTATGTAGACTGGCATTTGCAGGCTCTTTGGTCATCTGGGAACATGCAGAAACCATTCCTAATTAAGACCCTGACCACAAAGGCTATCTCTTACAGGGTTGTGTTGTGTTGTAGGTTTATAGAAGTAGGTTCATCTCTTACAGGGTTGTGTTGTGTTGTAGGTTTATAGAAATAGGTTCAGGATTACATCTCGAGATCTCTTCCATACATGTATGACCTTGGGTTTATACCTACTCTCGTTGTATTTATAGTAACCCATAAGAGAGGGAAAATAACACCTCCCTGTATATTATAATATTCTACCCATAATGGAGGGAAAATAACACCTGCTCTACCTTCCCCACAGAGTTGAATTCAGATGATGCATGGGGATGTGTTGTATATACTATAAGCAAAGGTAAAGAGGGATTGCTTTATTGCTCTCTACACTTTTAGTTACAAATGTGTTTTATTGCCCAAGTCATCTATGCTAAGGTTAAAAGTTTTTTAAAAATCACAAAAATATATATCAAAAAGTATAAGGTTTTTCCTCATTTATTCCTATTCAGCTTCCCAGAGACAATATCTACTTTTAAAGATTTGGCATGTGTTCTTTGAGTTTGCATATGTGTGAGTAAAAATTATATTAAGCATGTGTTCTAAAAGCAGAGATTTTTACTCACTAATATTACAATCTTTCCATATTACTAATACATAGCCATCTCATTTATAAACAATTCCACAGTATTTTGTATGAAAGCACTATAACATATTTCATCAGTCTTCTATAATACATATTTTGTTTGTCTTTCTTTTTCTCATTATTACAAATAGGCTTCAGAAAACATTCTGTGAGTAAGCTCTTGGGCATGCATGCAAATATTTCTGTAGGAAAGATTCAGAAAATTGGAATAAATTAGTCAAAGAGTGTGCCCATTTAAAATTTGATAGGTACTGTCAAATTGTCTTCTAAAATGTTGCAAATTTTTTATTCGTATCAAAATATGTATAAGTCTATTTTTCTTCATAACTTCATTAACACTAGATATCAATCATTTAAATTTTGATCTAATTAAATACCAAAAATCTTATTTTCATGTTGTTTAATTAGTTTGAGTCATTTTTCACATTTATTAGCACTCTGTGTTTCTTCTATTGGAAATTAAGAAAAAAAAAACTTTACCCTCATTTTCCCCAGGACTTTTTTTTTTCTTTTTTGTTGGTTGGGTACTTAACAGCCCAACCAGCAAAGAAGCCTTTTAAAATAGGTGGCAATAACAGTGATGTTAGTGATGTAATAATTCCGTAGATATTTGTAATGACCACTGGATGTTATAATGTTGAGCTCAAATCTGGTCTTATTTATTGGAAAACTTGGACTTTGGTCTCAGCACATTGAATATCAATTTCCTCATCTTTAAGATAGATACAATGATAAAACCTTCTCAAAGGATTGTTGAGTATAGTAAAATTCAATAATACATCAGAACAGTGTAGGTTCTCACTAGGGAAAAGGCAGATTATGTTGATAGTGTCCAAACTTGAACCTGAGGCTTCCTATAAAGCCTTCATTTTGATACTGATTTTGCTCCTACTATCACCAGCTCCATGAAAATAGGTCAAGTGTGGTGATGTTTCATGAGCACAGAGTTGATGATGTCCTGGAACCAGTATCTCTGGTCAACCAGTTAAACATGACTCTGGGGTAAAATAATCAGAAAAACAGAAGTACAAACAGTCTTCAAACTAATAGACTCCTAGAAGAACAGTTTCTTTGAAAGGTATGTGTATTTGAGACTTGTGTCTCAAGGGGCAACTTACCTGTCAAGCTAAACATACTTTTTTTCTCCAAATATAAAAACTTTTACATCATCTTTAGGGATTACTTGTTCGGTATAACTGTCAATAGGGAATCTCATTTTGCTAAGATATCTTCACAATATATACAAAAGTTTTAGAAGCCTCACAAAGGGATGGCTTTAATGTCTAAACTCATAATTGAACATTAGGAAACATGATAAAAGAAACCTGGTAAAAATCCATATTATATACTTTGAATTTATTGTTTTAAACATTTGTTTTCCTTATCAAATAATTCTATTGAACATTCCTTTGGGTGGCAGACACACAGCTGAATATTGGTATGATGATGAAGAAAATCTCCAGCCCGAGGAATTAGAGAGCCAGTGGATAATTACTGGCAATAAATGCTCAGAGGTATAAAATATCAGAGAAACAGTAAAAAGAGTAATTGTTGGGTAAAGCTTCAAGGTGATATGTGGTTTAGGTTTTATGGGCAGGAAGTTTACCAAGGAGTGAAGAAGGCAAAGAGGGTTTCAGATAAAGGGAATAACCTATGCTACAGGCATGAAGAAGTATCACTTAATGGGAAATTTTTTTTCAGATATTTTGATATTTGGGCACATGAAAGTATAAAAATGCAATAAGCAATTTGGGTTGAACCCTGTATTCAATTTCATCACCGTCTCCATTTCCAGGTCTACTGCCATTATCTTAGTTCACACCATTATTTACCCTCAAGTCTGACATTATATAAAGAACATAGGATTGATTTCCTCCAAAAGTTGATTATTGTGTCAGAGAATATAAACTTTTATATTTCCTTATAACATTCATAAACACAATATATTTGGGTCTATTTTCATCTCTCATGCTTAATGCAGAATCTGGATTAATAACTTATTCTGGTTGACTGTCAGATATGGAAGAGTATCCCCTCCCCCCCCCAAAAAAATATATATATATATGGATGGGAATTTGAACTCCACATTTTACTCAGTGAGATTGTTACCAGCTTCCTGGAATACTGTACAGAAGGAGCATTTGGAATCTTATGCAGTCAGTGGGAAAGAGAGTAGAGATTAGTTAGGAAATTCTGCCATGGACAAGGAAGGAGGAAAGGTACGTACCATTTGCTATTCTTCTCCATAATTTCCCTCTACCTCATGCCCACCCTCACTAACCTCTAAATTTTATGATTCCATAATCTTATAATTCCATAATTCCATGTGTATTCTAAAAACCAAATAGCCCACCATTGTCTGTAAAATTAAATGTAAAATATTGTAGCAGTCAAGACTTTCCAGCTCCTAGAATTTGCATGTGTTTGGCCTCTGATGTCAGTTTCTCATACAGATATCTTTGTTATTTTTGTTCTTTCTAAAAACCTTTGAAAAGTTATCCATCCTTTTAATATTTACTCCATTTGATACCTATTTTGGCAACCATCGCCAGTCATCCCAAATGATCACTAATTTAGATTTCTTATACACTTTACTACCTGTATTAATATTATGGGATACAGTTCTATTTATTTTATTTTATTTTATTTTTAACTTTTAAAGTACAATTTAGAATCCAGAGTGTATGGTAACAATAATCACAGGTATGCATGGGTTAACAAAAATCAAAGAATAGCCTTAAATCTCTTATACATTCAGCAAAAACTGTCAATCATCAGAAATTGACTTAGTCAAAGCAAACAGATATAAGACAGGTCTTAAAATGACAGTGTGGCCCTTCTATGTTAGGTACAGTGTATAAAAGAGAGCATTTATTGCTCATCTTGCAAGTAATCTTACAAAAACTTTCATTTTATAAACTTTTACGTAACACTTAGACAAGGCTTAGACAATTCTCTGATGCATACATATACCTAGTCACATATATTTTGGGTGTCAAAAACATTATTATAACCTAAGTAACAGTCTTTTGTTTAACCAGTTACAAAGTAATAATTTAAAGACTTTATTTAAGTACAAACCTTAATTCCCTTAAAACTTAGTTTCCCCAAGTAATAAAACCTAACAAATATAAGAAAATTATTGATAGGTAATAGCAGTCAGTGTTTAGTATGGAAAATTAGAAGGTAAAAGAAATATTTCTCAATGAGAAAGTATTTTGTCCGTTAAAGTAATAGTCTTGGCCTAAAGTCCAAGATGAAAGAGGACAAAAAACTGAGAATGTAAATTTGTGAATATCTAAGTAAGTCACAGAAGGTTTGTGGAAAGTAAATCTTAAAAAGTTTGTGTTTGTGATTAAGTTGGCTGTAGTTAGCACAAAGTTATTTGAACTTTAATGTACTGATATGAAGCAAAGTCTGAAACAGTCCTATTACTTTTTTATGCTTAGTTGCTATTTATTTGCTTCATTTCCCAGTGCTCATTGTAATTTTTTGAGATCTTGGACCCATCAGGCATTTATTTTGTATTTTATAGCACCCCAGGACTCAGTGCCTGACACTTCAAAATGCTTAAGAAGTATTTTTTTGAATGAATGAATGCATGAATAATTTTATGCTTTTGTTTTTTTATATATAATTTAAGTTGTGTCTATTTTGTTGAAATTTCACAGTCTTCTCAATGTGGGTAAGATATGTTTCATAAAAATTAAAATGTCCAGGAAATGTTACACAAAAGAAGCAATATTACTTTTTGTCCTATTATAAGGCTTTTTATCATATGATGAGAATAAGCTAGATTTTTTCTTTCTCATTTTAAAAGTTAGATACTAATTAACCTAATTCATCTATTTGATCTTTAAGAGCTTGATTGAATTTTCAAATATGCAAAATACTTACAGGGAGAAATTGAGAAATTTTAAAATTTTAATATTTACCTTTGTCTTTATTAATTCAACAATTTTTCAAAATTTTATTTTTACTGGTGGCCTATTAACAAAAGTAAATTATTTCTATAAGTAAAATTCTAGAAGTAAAACTTGATATTTTATATTTTATAAGCATAAGTTGGAAAAAGAGAAATTTATGAGGATAATATATCTCCTAGCAAATGTACTCACTCTCCATCTAACTGTTCATATTTTATCTTTAGGAGAAATTTATCTTTCAGATTTCCCTTATGTTTATAACTAATCATCATCATGATAGTGATCATCATTTGAGTTTAGGAATATTTTTTTGAAGTTTTAATCCCATAAACCAACACTTGAATCTGTTTTCCCTTTTCTCTAAAACCAGGGTCATTTGTTCTTTCTTTTCTATTTTTATCATTATGCCAGTCCCAAGAGAGCTGTATGGTTCTTGCAAATGTAACTTTTCAACTGTATTCTAAACTCATTCTTAATAAAATGCAATAAGTTTATCTTGCCTGGTCAACATTATGAAAATAATTACTCAGTAACTTTTAATTTGTACTCCATACTTATTCTTAAATATTCTAAAGTTTCCCTTACTGCAAAATATAGAACTTTTAAAAGTATATTTTGATCTGTATAATAAAATAGAAGAAAAATTGAAATTAAATTATTTATTATACTGAAATCATATATTTTTATGAGTTCTATAGTAATCTTCTAATTAGATTGTTATTTTTGAGGGAAGAAATGATTTTTTTAACTTAAATTTTAATTGACACATCATTTTCATGAGGTATAGTCTGATATTTGACATGTGTACAGTGTGCATAATCAAACCAGGGTAATTCGAATAACCATCACCTTGGATATTTTTCATTATTTTGTGTTGAGAATGTTCAAAATCCTCTTTTATAGCTATTTGGAAGTATACAATAAATTTTTGTTAACTATAGTCACACCACTGTAATATAGAACCCTGAAATTTCCATTCATTCAGTTTTGGTGATGGAGATCAAACCTGGGTCCTTGGTTTGTGAATGCAAGCAAAGCACTCTGTTGTTGAGCTATACCTGTAACCCTAGAACACTGTCTTAATCTTCCTATCTTAACCATTTGTGAACATGTTAACCAAGACTTCTCTATTTTCTTCCCCCCATCCTTTCAAGCTTCTGGTAAACACTATTCTTAACTGCCATCAGATCAACTTTTGAGCTTCCATATATGAATGAGAACATGTGATATTTGTTTTTCTATGCCTGGCTTAATCCATGTAATGCAATGGCCTTCAGACTCATTTGTGTTGTTGAAAATGACAGGATTTGATTATTTTTCATGGCTGAATAGTATCCTGGTGTGTGTGTGTGTGTGTGTGTGTGTGTGACATTTTATTTATACATTCATCTGTTGATGGGCACCTAATACATACAATGGCTTTTGTAAATAGTACTAGCAGTTAGCATGGGGGGGGTGCATGTATCTCATCAGGATACTGGTTTTCTTTCCTTTGTATGTATATCCAATAGTTGGATTGCTATATAATGTGGTAGTTTTATTCTGTCTGACTTGCTCTGCCCACGATGGAATTAAATTCATGAAAAATACTAAAAAATCACTTATTACAATTATGATAATTGTAGAGGTACCCAAGGGTTTTTATAAGAGTATCAACACCAGTCTCTTCTTTTTATAGGAGAGAAAGCTTTCATTCCCATATTCTTCCCCAAATACTCTTAGCAAGCATTAGCTTGCTCTTGAATGTGAATATATGCTAGCACTTATTTTTTGAGTATGTTAACTATTTTTGATTATATATTATGATTTTCCTTCTAATTAAGGTGGTTTGAGATACAAACAAATGCAAATGATCATCAACGTACAGTGGCTTAGTACCCCAATAAACTCATTATAAATTGAAATGTTGTCAAAACTTCATTTCATATATGGAACCTACTGAAGAACACAGCTTAGCAACACAGTACACTCTGGAGTAACCTCATGATCATGCGACTGACTGGGAGCTGCAGCTCACTTCTGCTGCCCAGCATCAGGAGACAGCATCATACCGCAAATTTCCAATCTAGGAAAAATAAAAATTCAAAATTCAAAGCATAATTTCTCCTGAATGCACATCGCTTTTGCACTATCATATCACTGAAAATTTGTGAGTGGAAACTACATAAGTTGGGGAGCATCTGAACATCTCCCCTGTACATTTGCATTAAATTCTAACCTAATTATTTCACTCAGTTCTCTGGTTCAAACATGTCCCTGAATCCTTCCATTTTCTTCAACTTTCCTACCACCAGTACTTTAATTCCAGCTAGCAACTCTTCTAGTCTGCCAACATTAATTTTTAATTCCCTACACTCAAAACACAGTATTGTGATCTGTAATCACTCACCATGGAACAGTTGTCACAAAGCCCATGTCCTGGTAATCAGCATATATTTATTATATGAGGCCATATCTTAGATCTGGTGACAGATCTCTAGTCACATAAAATACCAAAGTATTAAGCTAGTTTTACTTCCTCTTTGACAGCTAAAGAATCTGAGGTCAGGCAAGAGGGGCAAGGAATTTTATTGTGGTTATAAAAAGAGGAAATGGAAGTGATGTGAGTTGATGTTCCTTGATTCTGCCCATTTCTCTTCCATGCTACCATGTCCCTCTCTGAGGAACAATTCCCAGAGAGCACACCCAGGTCATCTTTGCTGCTTGCATATGTTGAAAATATATTTGAAGTTTCATATCATGACATTTTCAAAACTTGACATATTAGTATACTTTTCTCCATTTCGATAGCTTAATCTATCGGAACCTCATTTTCCTTATCTTGTGAAATGGGGATAATAATAAATATTCTACCTTTGGGATTTTGTGGAGTTTAAAATTACACACACACACACACACACACACACCACTTGCTTTGAATTGTATCTAGATATAGCAAGTAGATGCTCAATAAGCTTGGGTGATCATTACCTGCTAATCAAATCTACATGCAAGTTCAGAGCTTTGAATTACTGAGGGTAGAGCTGGAAAGATTCATAGGCTAGCAATAGTCGACATTTTCTCAAGAGTTCATGCATTTATTCCACAGATATTTATAAAATGCTCACTGTGTGGTTATGACTGCTATGTTCTGGCAATATATCCATGAGCAAGATTGAGACAGTTTTTGCTCTTGTGGAACTTATATCCCAGTGTAGAAATCAAGCACAGAACAGATAAATAGGAGTATAAATAAACAGATGCAATGATAAAGTCTGATGGGAAAAGAAAAAAAAGATAAGAAAATGAAGAAACACAGAAGAAACCTATATTCAATAAAGTTTCCAGAAATAGCCTTTTTTTAAAAGATCATCTTTAAAGAGTGGGTAGAGATTAATAATGAAGTAGATTGGGGGTAGGAGCATTCCAAGTAGAGGGTAGTATGTAGGGGTCCTGGGGTAGGATAGAGAACTTGGAATGTTTAGGGCTCTGGCAGGGGCATCAGACAGTGGATTTTTTTTTTTTTTTTTTTTATAAGAGACAGTGGCAGGGAGTTACAGGATGAACTAGGACATGAGTACATTAGGTGGGATCTTATAGCTCACAGTAAAAGTTTGTTTTGCTCTGCAAGTCCATGGAACACATCGAATGATTTATAAATAAGAAGCATTACCTAAAAGTGAGGAATAAGATAGAGGGAATTTCTCTTCACTATGTGGTAGACCTTCCCATTACTCTGTTTCCTGAGTGAAGTCCATATTTCCTTTCCCTCTTCTCTCTTCCTCCTCTCAATTTTGCTCATATTCTTTTAATCCTTTGCTGGAAGGAAGGAGAAACTCCTCCCTTTCCACAGGTTTTCTGCAGAATAAATCCCTGGATGACCCAGGAGAAAATTAAACTGTCCATCAAATAGGTTTTTATAAATGGTTTTCATTGTGAAATTGTAGTTACTTTGAAACAATTTAAAGATTTTAACTAAGGGTAGCTTTGTTCTCTACAGCAAAGAGGTATTTTGTTTCAACATGTATTCATTTTTTCTTGCCTGTTCTAAAAGTGACTCGCTTCTGTTCAGAGTTCTTTAAAAATGTGTGTTGGGATATTCAAGCTTATGTCCTTCTCAGATCCTCATAGTTTTTCTGTTATCCCCTATTCTTCTCTTTTCCTATAGGTATAAACATGGGCTTCTTGTCATGTACAAATACATTTTTAGAAACCATCAATTATGGTGAGAAGGATTTAAGGTTGGTACCTGTTGTCAGCAAGAAAGAAGTATGATCATGCTGTGATGTCAACTACAGGTATAGGCTGAGCAAAGGGAAAGAATGTGTTTGCTTAATTTTATTTTTGAATTATTTTTGTAGTTGTAGATGGAGAGCATGCCTTTATTTTATTTGTGTATTTTTTTTTTATGTGGTGCTGAGGATCAAACCCAGTGCCCCCCACATGCAAGTCAAGCACTCTGTGACTGAGCTACAGCCACAGCCCTGCCTAACATGTTTTAGTGTGTTAAATATTATATAATGGAGATTAACCAACACACAGTAGATATGTGACTTAAAATGTTGGAGTTGGGTATTTATTAAAACACAACTCTCATTTTGATTTTATAAAGCACTCTAGGAAAATTATTGTACCCTATACTTATATTAAGGAAAACACGATTAAAATTGCCTGAGAAGTTGGAAATATTTCTGGGTAGTTGGAGGCACCATTATCAATAAGTTTGTAGATAATAAACAAGACTTATATTTATGGAGTGATGCAGACAAATCATACTCAATACTTTGCCATCAGAAAGTTATTTGGGTTAAGGGGGAAAAAAAAGTTCTGAAGTGTAAAACACCACTGTGTTCAAAGAGGAAGATTTGGCCTTTAGATACCTGGCGAATTCTGGCGCTAGCACTAGCTAACTGCAGCAGATAACTTCAGTGTGCTTATTTAGAGTCACTCTCTATTCTTTTCCACCTTACCCTGTGCTCTGGGAGGCTCAGGCATATGGAGCACATTGACAGACCCTCTTATTCTCTGATTTCTAGTTGTTCCAGCCCATGAAACCCCCAGAGGAAAGCAGAGACAAGGTAGAGCTTGAAGATAGCATATGTATTTCTCCAGTTCCTCCCATGAAAGCTGTCTCAGTTGTCTTTGTCTTTTAACTATGCATTAACTCTCCTGTTACGATAACCTTTTCTACCTGAATCTCTCCCTACTAGTGTATGTAATCATTGTTTCTCATCCCCTTTTTAGACCTAAAGAAACAACCCCATGGGTCCCTACTATCCCTTAATGGTTTTGGAAATGTCCATACTTTTATAAACAGCCTCTTTATTAACTATTTAATTATCCAAATTTGCATTTGCTATCTGTTTCCTAAGGGGACGCTGACTGGTGGACTGTGTATAATCTGGGTGAAACGTTTTCAATCATGCTTTAGTATCTGCACCTTTAAAGAGGATGTAAAGTTGTTTTCTCCCCAGAAAACTTTTACGGATGTAAAATCAGGGAGGGCATTAGAACGACTCTGTGTTTATTGTGTCCAAACATCATTTTCTGAAGCTCTAGAGGTTCTGCCTCCATTCTCTTCCATACTTTTGCCTGGAGTCATTTTAGTTGCTCAGTTACACTAAAAGCCTGCTCAATTTTTATTGCAAGGATTCCGTGACTAAGAAATTTAGAAACCACTGGCTTTAAATGATGATAGAGCGTCTTCTGGTCCTAAAATTTTACTATTTTGTCTGGATGTTATTTTATGCAGAAACTGGTGTTCTTTATTCATAGCCCCTGGCCAGGGCTATTTGGTCAACTTACTTAGCTGCAGGCCATGCAATCATCTCAGGATATACCATCTGGATATGGGAAAAAGTCCATTTAATTCTCCAGGATCACATTCTCTTTTACAAAATGTTTTTATGGCATAAGACAGGAAGCCATGAAGGCCAATAAATACAGAGAAAGCAGATCAGAAAGCTGTTTGTAGTGGTTTCACTGTGGCCTTGGACAGTAATTGCCTTGCCATGCTCTGAGTGCTGAGAATCCAGTTCACAGGGCTGTTCAACATTGTCAATTGGCCAAGCCCAGCAACACTGTTGGACCATTCCACTTCTTGGCTTGTAGTTTCAACCGTTGTAGTCAACATCTTCCAGTTCGTTTTCTATAGAAAGGAGTTTAAAAAAGGTATAAGCAACTTTCTTGGGCAATTACCCTTTGAGTTTTGGCACATTTTCTGCATCTCTTGCTTTTCTAAGCAGGAACTTTCAAGATTTAAAAACAAAAAAGTAAAAAATATATGTGTTTTTTGTTTACTTGGTAGAGTAAATGTGGAGAAAGTTCGTAGGCATAGCTATGAGGCCAGACTTCAGGAAGGAAGTGGCATTTGAAGCTGATTCTGTGGGATGCAGCTAGATAAAGATGGAGGTGAAGGTGATGGAAGGCCAGTCAGCCACTAAACGTTAGTAAGGTTCCCACTGCATTTTGATCAGCTTTATTATGCAATCTCCTTGCTTGACTGTACCCACTTATTTCATGTTAGTCTATCTATGGCACTCTATTTTTCCTTAAGAAGGGACAGGCTTATATTTTTTATACTTGAACTTTCAATGTTCAACAAAATGCCTGGCACATACTAGTTACTAATTAAATGTTGGAGAATAAAGAATAAATTGCAAGTATTGGGGATAGGAAGTGATCTTTGACAAGAACAAGGATATGATAGAGAAATAATGAGATTTAATGTTATAATGGCATGTTGGGATAGATTATGGAGATTTTGTATACCAAGGCATTCAATGGCTGTGGGGAGCCACTAAAGATTTTGGAGTAAGGGTGTGACACAAAGAAGTCTTCATGAAGGTAAATGTGGTAGCAGTATGCAGTGTAGACTAGTGGAAGGAAGGTATAGACAGGAGTTATGGGACCCCTACTGGGGCTATAGAATAGAATAGGTGTCAGAGTAGCCTAAAGGATACGAAAGATGTTACTTAATAGGCAAGTACCCTAAACAGCTAACTTTAATCTGCTTCTTCCTCCAGAGGACTCCCAAATATTCTTGGGCTTGAATTCTAGTCTGCCACTTAGTAACTTGACAATCTTGGATAAATTATTAAGCTCTCAAAATTCATTTACAAATGTGTTGATTATGAAGATTGGTGAAAGAAAAAAAATAACTATAAAGTATTCATCAGGGTACTCAACAAATGGGAAATAATAAATATATAATATCAATTTATAGATACCAATTCTCTTGTGATTTGTGAAGGCTGGAGGGTGGAATGAGACTTTTATACACTATTTTTTTTTCTGTGTATTCTTTTTTGTTGTGGTGGTGGTGGTGTTGGGGGCAGAATCCAGGACTTTGCACATACTGGGCAAGTGCTCTACCACTGAGCTATATCCAAGACCTTTCCTTATTTTCTAACTCAAAGAATCAGACCCTCACTGATTAAATAGGTGTGATGAAAATAGTAGATGTGGTGAAAATGATCCTTTTTGTTCATCTAATGGCAAAAGAAGGATAAGCTTTCCAGCAAGTGCTACATATGGAGACATCATAGGAGGTAGGGAGCCATGGAAAAAATACTCCCAAGTGTGTCTGGCAGAACAATGTGACCTTAGGGAAGTCACTTCATTAGTCCAGGTCTCCATTTTCTTAGCTACAAAATAAAAAATCAAGAAAATCGCTATTTTTTCCCTCAGCTATTAAATGATCTTTAGACTCCTTTCCAACCAGATATTAAATAATTTTTTCACGTTGATCATTAAATTCCCAGGCTCCATCAAACAGCTTATTATGTAACCTACTTGCTCATTTGATGGCTCTGTATAATTTTTATCCAGTTTTTCAGTCTAGCTTTTTCCTTTGGTGCCTTTTCCTAAGCACTGCAGATTTTTGAACATCTTTTTGTGGATGGTAGCTGTGTGTGTGTGTGTGTGTGTGTGTGTTTTAGAGGCATTTTAGGTAGGTCTGAGGTTCAAACTTTGCAGGTGGAGATAATTGCTTTAATTTAAATCATTTCCCCCTTTTTAAGATTTCAGATGGAGTCTCACAATGTTGCTCTGGTTGGGCTTGAACTCGTGATCCTGTTGCCTCAGCACCTGAGTATCTGGGATTATAACCATGAATCCTTGCTCCCTGCTAGCTTTTGAAAATGTCTATTAACTCTTGTGGCCTGGGCATTGCATTAGGTGGTATCACGTTTGCTTGAATTCATTTCTATCTACTAAGTTACATAGGAAAGAAAAGCTTCTGGAGAGAAAGGAGATGGGGACTGACTCCTCTTTTTTTTTAATATTCAAAGATATTGAAATGTGTGTGATGGATTAAAGTGTATTTGATACAAGTCAAATTATTGGGAAGTAGCAATGCAGTGCTTGAATAGCAACTCATTTGGAGATATAAGAAATCCTAATCAGTGAGTGTTTCCCTCATTGGAGGCTATACTTTGCAAGAGGGTGTAGTCCTGGTTCCATGGATGGAATGATTGACACTGAAACCATTTCGACACATGGGCACTGAAATCTTGGATATGCCCTGGGAAAACCTTCGTATATGTTTGAACTTAAAGAACTTCCCCATTTCAAATAAGAACACTTAGGTATTTGGCAGTTTTTTGTTTTTTTTTTGTTTTTTTTTTTTTAGAATGAACTGAGTAGACCTGAAAGCTAGCAGCATTATTCCTTCACCCCATATCACAAAAGCAACCATCATCTTGCATCACAGAACCATTTTTGCCTGGGGAATCCATGGAACTCTCTTCTAAAATCAATGTGAGGATGTACACAGTAGCATCATACTGGGGGATGGGAGCCCCACTTAGTCACTGGCTACTCAGTGACAATGATGCTAGCCAGAGTAGGAAACAGGACTGTTAGGGATTGGCAAATACAAATGCTAATCTCAGTGGGTTTCCATTCTAAATGGCTGTGTTCTTTACAGATAGGGAGAGGTGAAAAAGCAATAGCTCTTGGACACAAGCGCTCTTGGAAATTATTAGAGACATTTGGGAAAGAAAACTTATAGAAGAAATTGGAATTATTGCCTAAAAATACAGGGGAGAATACAAGTCCATTGATGATTATGTAATAGTGAAATATGGCTTTGCTTGAATACAGGCTCAAATTAAGTTAGTATATATATACATCTACCAAGCATAAAATATTTTGAGGGTCAGTTATATTTTTTATATTTATGTAAAATAATAACAAGCATTTTAGTTTTGCATAAAAGTCTCATGACACTGAAAACCTAAGAAAGATTATAGTAGAGTAGAGAAAAGAGACAGAGGGAAGGAGAAAGGAGGGAAAGGAGAAGTCATTGGAAATGATATTAGTAAAATTATATAAAATACATAATAACAAATCAACTATTATGTACAACTATAATGCACCAATAAAAATAGGAAAATAAAGAAATGGAAAAAAATCTCATGATTATGTTAAGCAAGGGACAGATTTGGGGAAACTTAGGCAAAAAGGCAGTTTCTTGGAAGATCCTTGGGTAGTTTACTACATCAAAGGAGAAGGCTTGTATACCATATGCAGAAAGCATGGTAACTAGGACTATCATATCTAAATTATAACAATTAGTGGTCAGTCTTGTCAGGAGGTCATTATGGAGTGAATCAGCCCCACCTTTCTCTTTGAGATCCTCTGACCAAGATTCAGAGACTCTGGAAGTAGAGACCAAGAGCAACCACCTTGGGGCAGATGCCTCCCCATTGGATTAGCTAGGATTGGGCACCTTGATTAATTGTCCATTAAGATTGCCAACACTAAAGGAGAAGAAATGCTATCAGGGGAAAGCCATGAAAGGAGATCAGATGAAAAAATTACTGCTGCTAACTGGAAAGTCTCTGAACTTGCACATTTATTGTAGTGGCCGGGAAGGCTGCTAAGGGAATGCAGTTGCATGGTAGTCTGGGAGACAGAGACAGGTGGTTGAGCTCTGGTCAGCCAAGGTCTCTCTGGCAGGTCTGCATGACTTGGGGAAAATGCTGAGGAAGTGTGAAGGAGAAAGAGGAAGAGTAGTGAAGAGAATGGAGGTGGGACGAAAATCAATCAACAAACACTGGCAATTTTGCTTGCAGAATATTTTTGTGCCGCAGTGGATTTCATGTACAGTTTTAAGACAAACATGAACATTCTCAATCAATTTTTTTGAGTTGTTTATTTTCTGATCTTCTAAAGTGGAGGTTTTAGGCTGTCTTGCATGCATCTTAGGGCTATCGGAAAGTGCCTAAGAGAACTGGGAAGGTGTGTTTGAAGTGTCTGGGCCCTGGCCACATGTCATTCAGAAATCATACTTCAAATTACATGCTTTATGAAATGAGGTTTCATGTTTGAATCTCACAGAGGGGGGAGATTTTGCCGCTAAAAATAGCACTAGAAAAATCATCATCTGCTGAGGGAAAACATGAAAAGAGTTCTTTAAATAGATATTTAAACTCTTCAAATTGACCCAGTCTCCATCAACAGTTGGGCAGCTGGGCACACAAGCATGATATTGCTTTACTGTTTGATTCTTATCAATATTACCTCAGCAAGATTCGTATAATTCATTTTTTAATAGCCAGAAAGAGCCCCAGTCTGCAAAAAATGTTTACTTGCCAAGATGGTTTGTTGAAATAATCCTGAATTGTATTTGATCTATTTGGTCCACAGGGGAATTAATAGGCTCAGGCAGACTTCTTTGCTGAAAAATATCTCCTTCCTTAGTTGGTGCCCTGAAAGGCCAGTTTTGCAGCCATGGCATTCTGAATCTTCCTCAACATCAGGAAATTCTCTTGGCTCATTCATTCATTTGCCTTGGTATCCATCCACATTTTCGTATACTTCATGGGGTAAATGAAACTGTCACTGGTGGACTGAGGTGAGGTTGGAGAAGGCATCTTTTAGAAGGAAGAAGGACAGTCTTTAGGGAGTGCATTATTTTAACTTTAATTCTAGCAAAACAAATTGTGTTCATATTCTTAGATTTCTCAAAATAAAATTAGCAAAGGATTTCGTAAGAGGTGAAGTCAAAGATCAAAACAATCATGTCTTAGACATACATCCAACCTCGATTTTCCCTTTAATCACACACTGATTATGAGACTTCATCTTCTTGGTTAAAGTAGAAGTAATGGTACCTGGTATCTAAGTCAGAATTATTATAGAGATATAAAATATCTCCAAAATACACCACTCAATTTTCTTAGTATGTATATTTTGTTAGTCTTATAAAATTCTTTGTGGGACACATATAATCATGTATATTCAGTTATACATTTATGCAGATGTCTCTGGTAGGTGAGACATGTTAGTGTGTTATGATTTATTCTTGCTTGATAGAGACTGTCTGGTGGAGAAGAGGAGAGATCCAAAAAATTATACAACAGAAGTTGACACTGAAAAGGAAAATGTGAGTAAATTTTAGAATGGAGAAGATACTAGGATATAGAATAGTATTTATTTTAAGTAGTTGCTTTTCTTCTTTTTTTGTGTAGGCTGAATCTAATATGCAATATTCATGCTCATTTTGAAAAATGGTGGAAGTATGAAAACTTAAATGGGCAAAACCCCCCATAATAGTCAGCCCGCCAAGGCAATCGGTGGCATGTCTATTTGCTCATAGGTGTTTTATTTTTTCCTTTTGCTTTTATGTAATTGTGTTCACTCAGCCTACACTTTTGTACTTTGCTTTGTTCACTTAATACTGTGCCATAGAATCAGTTTCTTTGTGAATACACATTGGTTAAGATTTTAAATCATTTTTAAATCTCAGTTTCTAGAAATGGAGTTAATGGATTAAACATGTATAGATTTTTTTAGAGATTTCTAATCTCCAAAAAGGTTCTGCTAATTTACATTTTCATTTTGCATTCCAATTTACACTCTCATTTACACTTTGTAAAGCTCTCAATGGGAGTGTGTATCCCATTGGGAAACATAATTGATTTTTGTCAACACTGAATTTATAATTTTTATTGAATTTTTGAATTTAAATGCCAGAAAGTTATATGTGCTTTTTAGTTTTTGCATTTATTTAGTTATAAGCAATGACAGTTTTCATGTGTTTGTTGGCCATCAGTATTTCACATATTGTGGTTACACATTTATTTAAATATATATTTCTATTTATGTATTTATATGATTTTATTCCTTCATTTGTATTTTTATTTCAATCTGCATAGTTTATATTTTCACTCTTAAAAGCTATTAGAAATTTCAACCCTTTGCTAAATGAATTGCACATTTTTCATACCATGTGCTTTTCACTTTTTTGTTAAAAGTTTACTTGTTATTACTGTGTTTTTAAGACATGGAAAATTTAAGATATATGTGTACCTATTCCTTAATAATTTCTGCCTTTAGTTTTGTGCTTTTTAAAAAGGTTTATATTAGCCCATAATCAGATATGTATTCTCTTAAATTTTCTTACAATGTTTTCATATTTTATATCTAATCCTTTGCTTTCCTTGGAACTAATTTGGGCATGAGGCATGGTGTAGGGTTTTTTTTTTTCCCCTGGCCTGTAATGCCCTTTCCGTGACTTGATTCTTGCTTATCTTGCTAACTACACTCATCTTGCTCATTTTCTCCTTAATTATCATTGCTATCCACTCCTTCTTCATACCCTAAGCTAGTTTCTCCTTCAGGTCTTGACACTTGGTTCCGTGCTTGGAAATCTCTATCCAGATCTTCAGATGGCTTATTGCTCATCATACTCATCTCTTTCAGATAGGCCTTCCTGACCACTTTGTCACAGAGACTGCTTCCCTATCAATAGTGGTCCCTCAACCTGGTTACATTTTCCCGTCTAGGACTTAGCAGTATCCCAAATGGCATGTGCATTTACTTATATGCTTGATTATTGTCTATTATCTGAGAGGTTAGGCTCCTTGCATAATGTGGGCCTTGACTGTCTGCTTCATAATAATTTCTCCAGCACCAAGAATTGCTCTGGCATATAGTATTCTTCAAATAATATGTTCCTTGGGCAAATGAATGAGATAGATTTATGCTGTAAAAATAGTGACAACAACCACTAACATTTACTGAGTCCTTATTTTGAAATAGTCTACTTGATAAGTGTTTTATAAGCATTATTGTTCATAATCCATCAAACAAATTCTGCTTATTGAAAAAAGTTTATAATGAAATTTATTATCATCGCAAACAGCATTTCAAAATAGTGGGTCCTATTATGTCCCCTACTTGTAGTAAAGAGGGTAGAGGAATTTGAGTCTAAGTAAATGCTTAAGGTCAAGTAACTAATAAGGGAGTATATTTCTCTGCCCAAATCCTCTCAGAAAAAAGTTCTAATTCATTTTAATTATTCTATGCTATTGGATGAACTTCCAGAAGTTCATCTTTCTCTTAGCTCCTTTCCAAATAATCTTACTGTGCTTTTGATTAGAAATGCATTACACCTCTTAATTAATTTGGGAAGAGCTTCATCTTTTGAAAATTGAATCATTCTCTTTTAGGAAGATTATCTTTCTTTATCTCTATTACTTTATAACCCTTGAAAAAGTTTTGCACTTTTTTAGGTCCTTCATATTTTTTAAAAACTTAAGTTTACAATGAACTATTTTGTATTTTTGCTTGCTGTTATTAAATTTTGTTACATTTTAAAATTACTTGTTACAGATTCTTATCCTAAATGATCTACAAAGCATATATTTTTTAAAAAATAGATTCTTTTTCAGAATAATTATGTGTTCTATTCCCATTTTCAGAAAAAAAGTGCTTTCTGTTCCAGCAGATAAATAAAACAAACATTAAAGTCAGACACCTTTATCAGCAGAATGAATGTTAGGAATATAGATTTGAAACATGGAATATTTGGGTCCAGTTCCTAGTTATTTCCTCTGAATATGTTATTTAGACTCTCTGAGCATCATTTCATCAGGAAAAGGGGTATGATGATTTTCACTCATAAGGTTCATTCTTTATTTATTATTGATGCATATTGGTTTTATATAATACTGAGATTCATGGAAATATATTTATATGTACATAATTCACAATTCGGCCTATTTAATTCCCACATAACTCCCCTTTTCCTTCCCCTTTTTTTCTGCCCATAGCCTCATCTTCTAATCTACTGGTTTCTATTTTCATGAGGTCTTTTTTCTTTCGAGGTTCCACATATAGGAAGAAATATACATATGGCCCTTGCTTTCCAGTTCCATCCATTTTAGTGCAAATGACATAATTTTGTTCTTTTTTGGTGTATTTTTAAAATAAATAAAGCTCTCTTTCGTGCATATACCACATTTCTTTGTCCATTCATTGCTGATGGATACCTAGGCTGATTCCATAATTTGACTGTTGTGAATTGTGCTGCTATAAACATAAGAATGCATAATATTATAGTATTATGACTAATTCTTCAGGAAAAAATACTGAGGAGTGGTATAATTGGATTATATGGTGGTTCCATTCCTAGTCTTTTTTCTCTCTATATATATTTTTGTTGTCAGTGGACCTTTATTTATTTATTTATATGTGGTGCTGAGAATCAATAAACCCAGTGTCTCACACATGCTAGGTAACCCAGTGTCTCACATATGCTCTACCACTGAGCCACAATCCTCCGCAACATTCCTAATCTTTTTTTTTTTTAATTTTTTATTGTTGGCTGTTCAAAACATTACATAGTTCTTGATATATCATATTTCACACTTTGATTCAAGTGGGTTATGAGCTCCCATTTTTACCCCATATACAGATTGCAGAATCACATCAGTTACACATCCATTGATTTATATATTGCCATACTAGTGTCTGTTGTGTTCTGCTGCCTTTCCTATCCTCTACTATCCCCCCTCCCCTCCCCTCCCCTCCCCTCTTCTCTCTCTGCCCCCTCTACTGACATTCATTTCTCCCCCTTGTATTATTTTTCCCTTTCCCCTCACTTCCTCTTGTATGTACTTTTGTATAACTCTGAGGGTCTCCTTCCATTTCCATGCAATTTCCCTTCTCTCTCCCTTTCCCACCCACCTCTCATCCCTGTTTAATGTTAATCTTCTTCTCATGCTCTT
>NW_026000174.1:40892178-40970244 GCF_001458135.2 Marmota marmota marmota | reverse complement strand
GTGGGTCGCAGGCCCGCCTACCTTGCAGGAGTGATTGGAAGCTCTGCCCCTCCACGGGCCACTGGGCCTTTTCTGTCGGTGGTCACAGTTCCGCCTACCTGGCAGGCGCGGGGGGTGGGGGGCGGCTCTGCCCCTCAGCAGGCCGCTGGGCCTGTTCTGTGGGTGGTCACAGTTCCGTCTACCTTGCCGGCGCAGGGGGAGGGGGCGGCTCTGCCTCTCAGCAGGCCGCTGCTCCTCTTCAACATTCCTAATCTTTTGAGAAACCTCCATATTGATCTCCATAATGGTTGTACTAATTTACAATCTTGCCATAGGGTATGTGTTCCTTTTCACCTGCACCAGCATTTATTATTATTCATATTCTTGATGATTGCCATTGTAAGTACAGTGAGATGAAATCTCAGTGTAGTTTTGATTTGCATTTTCCGATTCCTAATGATGTTATATATTTTCTCACATACTTGTTGGTAATTTGAATTTATTCTTTTGACAAATTTCTATGTAGTTCCCATTTATTGTTTATTTGGAATTATTATTTTTTGAGTTCTATACATTCTGGATACCATAAGGTTCTCACAAGGATAAGTTAAGTAATGATGCCAAACATTTAGCCTTCTGATACATACTTAATGTTTAATAACTGTTGGTGATGAGTAATAGTGTCTCTGGGCTGTAAGTGACTTGCAAATTTTTTCTGCAGATATTAAACTATGAAAGGAACATTATACTGTGGAATTTCATGCTATCTAGTCAGGGATGATGCAGACAAGCCTAAGGAAAAGTCAGTGATCATAGAGTTACTTTTACTGCCTTATTTTTGGCTACAAAGTCAAATGGAGATCTAAGATTTTATTTTACCTATAAGCATAGGTAAGCAGATTCTTTCTTTCTCTTTCGCTCTCTCTCTATCACACACACACACACATACACACACAACCACAATCTTGTAGCTTAAAAAAATTATTGCATGGCAAGATTTTTTTTTTCACACCATATTGATTTCTGTTGCTGTCTTGGGGATTCTTTCCTCTTCGTGGTGATTATCCCCACTTCCTTATGCTGTTTTGGGAAATGTAGTAAAATATTGCTCTACAAACATAGATCCTCAAAAGGAAAAGGCAATAAAGAATAGAATGTAAAGAGGAGCTTTCTTATTTGATTTAAACCTGACCCTATTTCGTGTCTCTAGATATGTCTCGTCTCTTTTCAGATATCAAATACTGTGAGCACCAATATGTGCCTCTTGGTGAGGAGGTATAGCTATATGGTGGTGGGTAGATTATAGTTCACTCAGATCTCATCCAAAACGCCTCCTTCTGCTTTTTATTCTTTTTTTCTTGTTGATTTTTGTTAAGAGGTTTTTTCCTTCTGTATTAAATGGGTCAGTCCACCATTTTTTTTCTTAATAAATTCTCAGTAAATATGCAGTAACCATAATTAAATCTTCAAAATTTAAAGCCATTGCTGCGCTGGAAAAGAAAGGTCTTCTCCAATATTGTTCCATTTGTCATGCAGCAACACCTTAGAGTTAGAGAGGTATTAAGGCAGAGCTGAAATATTTATGATGATGGGTGAAGAGCCCTGACATGAATTGAGTGGGTTCTAAAGAAGTGAAGATCAGCTTGGTCTTGTGGAACGAGCACAGAATTTGGAGTCATCCCTGGTATCAATTCTGCCTCTAACTCTTATAAACTCTGTTATCTTAAGAAATTTAACTTTTCTGAGCCTTGCTTTCTGCATGTGTTATTTGAAAGGTAATAGTATCCACCAATGTGTTTGCCATGGGATTTAAGACCATGCATGTAAAATGCTTTGTACAGGATCTGACGTATGCAATATCAAAGTCATTATAAGGCTCATGATTATTGCTTTCATTCAGGTCAGGAGCAGGGAATAAAATGATCAGGTTCTGATGAGGCATGTTTGGCTAGCTTAAAACTGGCTCTAAAGTAGAGCCCTCTTCCTTAGAAAACTGACACCGCAGCATGGGAAGGCAAGGTGACTTTCAGCCTTTCTATAACGTGATAGTGTTTCTTGGGAATGGCGGCTGGTAAATATTTTCCAGCTTCTGCTGTCACACTGACATTTGATGGTTTCTTAATAGTTTTCCATTTCTTTAATGTGTTAAATTCATAAACTATAGCTGTTTTGTTGGTCCATGGCAGGCCTATCTGTGATGTTGAGTAATTGCTTGGCACACAGAGAAGACTGCCTTCTATATTTAAACATGTTTATCAATCATGCCTTCCAGACACCATCTGCCCAGGAAGGGCCACAACAATTGGAAGTCCAGAGAGGGGTGACTTTGGGAGGAAGCCTTTCCCAGGAGCATAGACCAGAACCCGTCTGGCTCTAACGATTCTTCAAGGTGGATGAGGAGAGGGGAAGGGGAGACATGAGATAAAAACCTCACCTGCTTATTAATTGAACAAGGCAGGTGCCAGCCTGCTCTGAATTCTGCTGGCAGGCTGCAGAATATGCCATTTTCCCTGCTAATAAGTCCTTCAGCATGGAAGATATCTCTAGCTAGTTTTGCAGCAGGAAATAAAGGAAAAATTGTTAATATGAACCCTGAGGTTAACTTTAAAAATCTCTTAGCTTCTTGTCCTAAAAGTGGAGGGTTGAAAGCAAAGATAAGAAAATAAGAGGAAAGGAAAGGAAAGAAGAAAACGAAGCTCACTGGCTTTAAGAATTCATTTAAGAGTACATTTATTAGGTTTGGTCCAAATTACATAGCTTGGCATCCAAGGTCACTTTCACTCCCAATGCCCTTCCTGGGACCCTGCCTCTAAATCTTTGGTACCAGTAATATCTGGGCCCTGGGTCGGGGGTGGAGGCTTCCTTTTAACTTCTTTTTGAAACTTTCTATGTTAATTTTCATAGATATTCTCATCTCTTTTCATTAGCTGAGACTCAAAGTTTGGTGAGCTTGCCCAAGGAATACAGGTAGGAAAATTAATTCCACTTACACCATAACTATTAATTTTCATGTCTTCTTTCTCCTGCTTATCTGAAAGATTATTAAAGACAAGATTTATTACCTATATAGAATGTTATGGGTTTTATTAAAAATAATACTTGTGCAATATAGAAAGTTCAGTAGCAAAGAGAGATCAAATAAATTAAATACTAGAACTCTCATAGATTTTCACTAATATTTTGGTTTGCAAGTTTTTGTTCATTTGTGTGATTGTGTTTGTGTTATACATAATTGCACCATTTTGAAACCTACATAATGGCTAAGAGTATTTTCACTTATTTCATTAGTACTTTCTAAGAATTCAACCATGTTGTTCATGTAAAGCATACAACACTGGACCCATTTGATTAGCTACTGCTTAAAAGAAACAATGGCTACTGTGGTTATTCTAATTATTTATAAGGAATATTTTCCTTGCCAATAAATATTCTTCTGCAACACTATTTCTCAGCCTTTTCCTCATTATTACCTCACAAAGAAAATGTTGAAGATATTTTCCCTTAATTGCTCCCCATGTGATATTTAAACACTACAAATATTATATGTGCTACATGTGTATTCATTTTTTTTACATAAAATAAGAGAGTTTTTTATTTCCTAAAACACCAATTTTAACCCCCATTGAGAATGTATATTCTACAACAAAATTTATGGAAGTTACATTATATTCTGTTGTATAGATTATAATTTAGATGATCAAGAATATTATTGAATATTTGGATTATTTTAAATGTTTTACCATTTTTAGTTCTATTATGATTAGCACATCATTTATATGTATATATGTACATACAAATACATCTTTGTGTTTCTTTATCATTTTCCTTAAGATAAATCCTCAAAATGAACTACTTTGACCAAAAGTTATGGGATTTTACTTATTTTTTATATATTGTGTTACATAACTCCTCAAAATTATTAGCAGTGGCTGAATGAGCTTGTTTTTACTAAATATTATCTAAAGGGATATTAAAACTTTTGTGAAATAATTTCTACAAGATTTGTGGTGGGCTTCATTCTGATCAGTTTGAATCCCCCGCCCCCCAGCCGTGTACCTAATGCTATGCCTTCCCTCCAGGCTCTTTAGGACTAAACTCCTGACATTCTTTGTTCTATTAACTTTACCTGACTCTGCACACCTCAGCACAATGCATGGTACAGGTCCCCAACTAAACCATGTGCTACTTTTTTCTTACATGTTTTTGTGTTTTCTGCTGAGTGGTGGGTTGGCAAGGGTTAGACACCAACAATCCCAACTGGTTCAATACAAATGACTGTATTCTGCCCAATGATGCTACCATTTTCAATTTGGATTTCAATTCAGAAATACTTATTTTAGTCACAAAGAACAAAATGTCATCATTCCTATTCACACAACACTGAAACTAGGTTAAAGAGAAACACAAAATTGGAAGGTTGCACAGAGATTGAAACCAACTTTCTATCAGGTTTGGTACCTGGGGAAGGGCATTTGTATGTCTAAACATAAAAGTTCTATTGAGTATCTACCATGCAAACACAGAGTAGTACTAATTTATGTGACTATAGCAATGAACATAACAAACATTTTTATGTTCATAGAAATCGAAATATCTTTACATTGTATTAACAATCCAAATACAAGAAAGTAACAGCAGCATAGGCTGCAGATGAAAAGATCAGTGTGGAATAGGAACTTGTGGACCATGCAAGAAGAGAAATTGACACATTTCATCTTCTAAGAATTTTCATTAGTTCCTTAGATAGGAGAGAAGTTAAATTTGCTATCAGGCTCATACTATAAATTTTTCATAGTTTATTAGTTTCCCTAATTCAGTTCTTGAGTAGAATGTAGGTCATTCTGAAAACCTTATAAATCTCTGAATTAAAGAACTGTGTGTGTGTGTGTGTGTGTGTGTGTGTGTATGTTTACACTTAGCTACCTGATTTGGGAAGACTGACGTGATAATTTTGATTGTTAAGGTTCTGGTGTTTAATAAGCCAAATCAGAAAGTGGTCCTTCATGTTCCTTGTGGTCTTAGGAAAGCTTATTTTAGGCCAAGTCTTATATACTGCATATAAGACTTACGTATGACATATTGCTTGGACTTGACTCAAGCATAATTGCTCATAAGACTTTCCTCAACCTTGAGTCTGGTTTAGCTGTCCTTATATGATGTTCAAGTAACACCTTAAAACACAACTGTCCCTGATTTCCCACCTCACAGTTGCTGTCTGACTTCTGTTTCCTGCTAGGTTATAATTTCCCTGAAACATCAACTGCAGTTTTATTTTTCCATCACAAACATGTCACAGTAGTTGTCCTGTGTAGACTTTTATGAAAGACGGAAGGGCAAGAAAAGAAAAGAAGGAAAAAATAAAACAACGGGAAAAAAAAAAGGAAAAGAAAAAGTAAGTTCTGGGCTAGATATTCAATATGGTGGCTAACCCTTCTACATCTGCTGAGAACTACTTGCTAGATCCTCAGCCACAAATATCCTTTATTTTCTAAGACAGGAAGGGGAACTGACAGTTTTTAGAAATCTTTCACATACTGGATTTGCTTATTCATTTCCTTTAAATAATCCAAATTTATCGAGCAATTATTACATACCAGATTCTGGGCCCTTGTGTTTTGCAGTTTAACTCACATCAATCCTATAAGGTATCATCATCTTCATTTTACTCAAGAGAAATTGAGGATTGTAGTAGGTAAACAACTAGCTCAAGTGCACGTGGCTATTAAGTATCAGGGTTGAAGTTTAAGCTCTACGTGTCCTTATTTGAGAGTCCACTTAGCCAATGAATGTGAGATTCTGTCTCTTGTCACGTATACATTCCATTCAATCAATGTTTCAGTGAGATTCTTTAAAAAGAAGGGCTTTGGGTGCTTCAAACAAGTACCTGACATCATTATTAGCACTTTTATGACCCTTTGACTTTGCAGCTGTGTGTGGTTCTTAAATTATTTGGTTTCAGGGGGGAAATAAGCTTGTGAGTCTGTGTGTTTGAGACAGAGAATGAGAAAGGAGGAAGAGAGAAAGAGAAGTGGGTAACAAAGATGGTGGAATGAGTTGGACATCATTACCCTAAGTACATGTATGAAGACATGAATGGTGTGAATATACTTTGTATACAACCAGAGATATAAAAAATTGTGCTTTATATGTGTAATATTAATTGTAATGCATTCTACTGTTGTATACAACAAAGTAGAATACAAATTAAATTTAAAAAGAAGTGGGGAGGAATAGACTTTATACTTCACTTTTATCTTTGGAAATATTTACCTAAATGAGCTCAAAAACTTCCTTTCTCACCTTTACCTGTAGCTGCATTTATAGTAGATAAATCAACCCCAGTCAGTGGCAGGGGTCCTGTGGATGTAGGATCATGGCCACAGTAGACTTTGTGGTCCTTAGGAAGAGTCCACCCAAATGGTGGGAGTAGAGAACTCTCCACATCTCTCTTTTTCTTAGGAATTCTCCTGTTCTCAACATTTTTCTGCTTTCTAAGATCACAAGTGAGGGGATGGGATATTTCAAGACCCTGTGTTCTACATGAAGTGCCATATTTTCCTTTGCTGTCAGATTCCTTTGAGGAAGGATACATTTTGTCTTGTATTTTAATGGAAATTACACAGGAAAATATAATAGAATATATTTAGTTTGCCCTTGGTTTGTACCTGGCATATCATTTTATCACTTTTATTATAAGGATAATAAAACTGACCCAATCTTTCTGTTTTTCCCAGAGGTTACTTTGTGTATCTAATGTATACAATTCTTCTATTTAGGAGATTAAATTAACAAAGAAACAGAATTCTAAAATACAGTTTTTAGGAATCGTTTTCTTCCATTCTATTTTCTGTATTTCAGAAATATGGATCTGAATTTCTTTTACATAGGGACTTTCCATAGCAGGTGCATGTGTGTATGCATGTGTTCACACACTCAGGTGTGGCATGTCTGTGTATAAAATTTGGAATGAGGATTTATTTAAAAATGTAAAATGATATGGCAATTAAAAACATGTAATATATTTATGGGGTGGTGGTTTGGTTTATTAATATGTGAAGTTCAATTTCTTCTTAGTGACATTCTTCAGGCTTTTGTTGTCATTTCAGTTTTCTAGCATAGTGGTTATGTATGCCATTTTTTTTTGTAATATAGAATAGTCTTCAGATATAGGACTGTTATGGTTTAGATGTGGTGTCACCCAACAGCTCACACTGCAAGAAGGTTTGGAGGAGAAATGATTGGATTATAACCACAACCCGATCAGTTAATTGATCCCTGATGGGATTAATTGAGTAGTAACTGGAGGCAGGTGGGATGTGGCTGAAAGAAGTGGTTCATTAGGGGTGGGGCTATGGGGTATATATTTTGTATCTGGAGCCTGGAGTCTCTCTCTGCTTTCTGGTCATCACGTGAGCTGCTTCCCTCTACCACTCTCTTCTGCCATGATGTTCTGTCTCACCTCTTAGAAGTGGAACTTGCTGGCTAGGGATTGAGACCTCTGAAACTGTGAGCCCCCAAATAAACCTTTCCTCCTCTACAGTTGTTCTGGTCGGGTCCTTTAGTCATAACAGTGAAAGAGCTGACTAAAACAAGGAGAAAAAAAATTCAAAATGAACGCTTTGGGGCCTTGAAAAGATTTAGTATCATATTAAATCCTTCTGGGCAAACTGGCATTTGGGTTTGTTGGCAAAACTTGATAATAAGCTTTCCTATTATTGCCTGTGAATGCCTTTGTTATTGTTCGGGCCTTGCACATGCAATGGATACACTACTGAGCTACTTCCCAGTCTTGAGGCCTTGCTGGCTACTTTCCTCAGGGAATAATAGCCACTGGTAATGTGAAATAAAGACAGATGAAATGCTGGTTAACAGAGAAAAAGGAAAACCTTAGCACGGGGACCAGTGAGCAATTAATTCAATTCAGAAAAGTACATTGAAACAACCTTAGAAATATGCCTCAACCAAGTAAGGTCCAAGAAGGTCAAAGTGTGGCACATTATCTTCTGCTAATCCATAAATACAAAATTTCTCAGACACCAGGGGACATTCCTGCTAGTAAACTTTCTGGGCTTGAGTGAGGCACAGAGTCAAATGCTTGGGTTTGGATTCCTGTTTTTCAAATGACCCTTGTGATGTTATGTTGGTGATTGATTTAAGACTCATTTTTCCTGCATCTGTTTTCATTTATAATGGGGTATGTGCATGTGTGTGCATTCAGCAGGTATGCAAGTTTGCAGGTATTTTTGATATTTTGATTTCAGTTTTAATAACTAAGTTGATGTGATCATGAAGGTTGCTTTAGTAGAAACATGTAATTTGAGGACAATATATATATATAAAACTCGACTCAACCAAAGAAACTGACATTGACCCGGGAAAGTAATATTATTAAAAAATTAGAAAAAGAAGAATTCTGCAAATTTTTTACCCAGAGAATATCTACTTTGAAGTGTTGAATTTGTGTTTATATATCCCCAAAGAAGAATATGGTGATTTTGCTATTGGACTGGGAATGAAGATGAGGTTTTGTTTTTTTCTTAGGCAAATATAGCACTGTTTGCAACTCGGTGCAACTTATGCAAACCAGAGAACTTATCCCCTGAAAGAATCATTTATGATTAGAGATTGATTTTCTAAAATGTTAGTTTACAAAAAATGTCTGACTATTTGTAATAGGATTTCTATTTTCATATGAAAAAAAAAATAAATGTGTTCTTAATCAAATCCCTAGTTGGGATTAAAAACCTGCAAATTGAAAATTATATAGTGTTTATGAAAGAAAATCCTGAGAAGTCAAATGAAATTATCCAGAAC
Source organism: Marmota marmota marmota (assembly GCF_001458135.2). NCBI lineage: Eukaryota > Metazoa > Chordata > Mammalia > Rodentia > Sciuridae > Marmota > Marmota marmota. The sequence goes on along the minus strand of NW_026000174.1, from coordinate 40,961,451 downwards.
AAATGAGAGAAAAATTGTTATGATAGATCTGGGAACAAAATTAAACTTCTTGGACTAACCCTACTGGGATGAAATGTTGTTACTAATTTCTGTGCTGTGCTAGTCTTGAGGGTCTGTGTGTGATGGTGCTAGAAAATGGCCTGTGTGCCTGAGTGGTAGAGATAGGAAAGAATGGTTCAATCTCACCAACTCTAAAATATATATGTGTATATATGTACTAAAAATTGCTTTTCATTCAATATCTGACATTAGCTTCATTACATACATTAGCTATATACATTGAGAAGGTTAGAGAAAGGGCAGGAATGCTGGTGTTTGCCTTAATATAATTTGTAATCTAGATAATGAAAGAGGACTGACAGGTATCGTGTAGCCTATTTGGAATAGGCTGAAGATGTTTACCCTCTGGTCTCTGTGAACATGTTATTTTTCAAGGTAAAAGTGACTTTGTAGATGTGATTAAGCTAAGGCTTTTTAGGTTGGGAAGATTATACTGTAGATCAAGGAATGCTCAATGAGATTACAAGGGATCTTATCACTGAAAGAGGGAGACAGGAGAGTCAAAGAAGATGAGATCATGGAAGCAGAGGATAGAGCAACATGGGACTGATTTGAGCCAAGGAGTTCAGGCAGCTTCCCAAAGGTGGAAGAGGCAGGGCAGCTTCCCAAAGGTGGAAGAGGCAGGGAAGTGGATCTGTTTCCTAGAGCCTCAAGAATGAGTATAGTCCTGGATGCTCAATTAAACTAAAATATATATGTTATTATATATACTATTTTCAAAAATATAAGATAATAGATTTGTGCTATGACTCTAAACTTGAGGTAATTTGTTACAGCATCAGTAGTCAACTAATATGCTATTACGTTATCCCATCTACTTTTTCATTAACATTATGAAAAGGTTATTGGTATCCTTCTGAAGAAATTCAGACTGTTCTTGTGCAACAGTACACGTTTTTGCAAGTCATGCATCTGGCAGACAGCGAATCAAATATTTAAACTCTAGCCAGGAAAATTCCAAACTACATTGATTGGGTTATGAGAACCTTAACCCAATCAGTGAATTAATCCCCTGGTAGGGATTAATTGATAACTGAAGGCAGGTAGGGTGGGTTTGTGGAGGTGGGCTTTGGGGGTTTGCCTTTGGGGTATATATTTTGTATCTGGCAAGTAGAGGCTGTCTCTCTGCTTTCTGATCATCCTGTGAGCCACTTCCCTCTACCACACTCCTCCACCATGATGTTCTGCCTCATCTTGAGTCCTGAGCAATGGAGCCTGCTGTCCATGAACTGAGACCTCTGAAACCATAAGCCCCTAAATAATAAGCTTTTCCTCTTTATAACTGTTCTTGTCCAGTCTTTTAATCACAGCTGAGAAAAATCTGACAAAAACATATGCCAAAACGGAGACTTGTGAATTAAGAGCAAGTATTTTTTGAGTATATCATTATGTGCTAAGTTTTATCATAGAAGCAAAGGAATTAGATAATAAATATGGATTTGGATTGAAATATTGTTTTAAATGTTCATGAAAGAGGCTTTTGGCAGTTTGGAAGGATGGTGAACCTCATTAGGTAGGAGAGATTAATAGAAAAATGTAGGTATGGCAGACCAGCAAGTAAACAGTAAGGTGATTAAAGAATTATAGAACGTAGAGTATGTCCTGGAAAATGGTGGGTTGACAGTAAGTAGATAGAGTGCTTTTCCTTTACAAAGATCCTCAAATCTAGATACAAAAGTTTAAGATTTGACTTAGAAGGCAGTAGGGAGTAATGAATGAATATGAGTTGTTTATAGTAAGTTTCTGTAGTTTATTTGCAATAATCATTTTCTCTAAAATGTTGACCTTATAGCTCTTAAGACATTAGGCTATTAAAGACTGGTCTTTTAACAACTTGTTAGAAAGACTGAAATCAGGGAAATAACCAAGGGCCTTTATAGTAATGCAGCTGTGACATGATGAGGCAACTGTCAGCAGGATGTTAGGGGAGGTTTATGGATATCATGCTGATAATCAGAGGCAAGCCAGTGGTTTTGAGGCTGATTTCCGTGGCAAATAGTTGGGTCAATAAAAATGTTACCAAGATGAATTTTGGGGAAAGGCAGGGAAAAACTAAGTTGGATTTTGAAAATGTTGAGTTTTTCATGTGGACAAAATATGTAAGTGAAAATATTTACTCACTAGGATTCTGGGGGAATAAAAACAGTTTTGGAGATCAATCCAAAGGATATTGATGTAGGTATAATGTAGAAGGTCCTGGGTCACAGTAGAATGTCTTTACAAAGGTAAGATTGTGAAGACACCATGGATATGATAATGTCAAGTCTTGGGAAACACCAGAGTTTAGATGTAGGGAAAGAAAGAAGTATGATACACAGAGGAGCTGATTGCAGTCAAGAGGAGGAATCAGATTATTTGTGGGATAGACAGTAAGAAATAGGGGATTTCAAAAATGACAGATCAAGAAAGACTGTGAATGAACTATAGCAAAAATATCAGGGCCCAGCAGCCTTGATAAGACTACTGGATTCTGTGATTTCATAATAAGAGGGGCTGTTGGTGAACTTTGAAAGGGAAGAGACTTGGTGAGGTTGCTTACATGAATATACATACAAGAACACACAAGGACACATGTATCAAGGAAGAATTAGAAGCTGTAGCAGAACCTGGAGAGAAGAGGTAACTGGAAATGAAGTTTAATGACAATATAAACAACAAAAATATCTTTCATAGTATGACTGTATTTTGAAAGACCCTATTTAAAATACAGTAAACTTTAGTATTCCAAAAGGAAATCTGTTATTTTTAATCTCTTATTTTTACTATGGTTCCTGAGGTTAGGGAATTAGTATTATAGGTCTTGGGATCTCAAATTGTGCCCTACACATTTAATGCTCATTAAAAATTATTTGAGCTATATGAATAAGTGGATCGTGTTTATTTTAAGTATTGCTCCAGAGGCATTAAAAAATGCATTCCCTGGAAAGGGGGAAAATAATCTCAGCTAGTGCTGACAACATTTTATACTAAAGCTTTAAAATCCAGACGCATTATATAAACAAAGCATAGACAGTCTATTGAGAAGTTGGAGATCACTTTTAATCTAATGAGAAGGCCCATGAGCAACTCGGGAGTTCTTTGGTCAAAATATCTTTCTTATCAAGACAAAACACTTTCATCCCCCTGGTTCCTTCTCTGAGCCAACGTGAATTAATGCATCTTGGTGTTAAAATGTATGTGCTATTCTCCAAAAAGGAAGACAAAAGGAGTTGGTGTGAATTCAGATTTGCATTTATCAGATGCCTATTTTGGCAGGTATTTTTCACATAAACTAGATGATTTAATCTTAACAACTCTGTGAGGTGAGTGCTTTTTATTGCTGCAAAACATACATAAATTATTTAACTATAAAAACATTTTAAATATATGATTCAGTAATATTAACCATCACCACTATCTTTTCTGGAACATTTTTATCATCCCAAATAGGAACTTTATGCCCAACTACCTCCATTCCCAGCTCCTGGTTATCTTTATTCTATTCTTTGTTTCTATGAATTTGTATATTTAAGTAACTTTATGTAAGAGAAATCATAAAGTACTTGTCCTTTTTTTGGGGGGGTCTGTCTTGAAATAGGACATGGTATAGTGTTTTCCATGCTGTTGCATATGTCAGGACTTTAATCCTTTTATGGCCATGCATTTTTCCATTGCATGCATATAGCGGATCCTGATTCATGATGGCTCGACTTGATTCCTTGACTTCACAATGGTGTGAAAGCAATATATGTTCAGTAGGAACAATATTTCAAAATTTGAATTGTGGTATTTTCAATAAATTAATGGGGCATTTATCACTGTATTATAAATAGATATATATTAGATGACTTTTTCCCTGTATATGTATTCTGAGCATGTTCAAGGTAGGCTAGGTTAAGTTGTTGTATTTGAACTCAGGTGTATTAAACAAGTTTTTATTTATGGCATTTTCAACTTGTGATTCTTTTTTCAGGAAAGTAACTCCATTGCAAGTCAAGAAAGACTTATAGTTTGTTTATTTGTCTGTTGATGAATATTTGAATTGCTTCCTCCTTTTGGCTATTGTGAAGAATGCTGCTATGAATATTAGTATAAAAGGATCTGTTTGCAGATCCTTGTTTTCACTTCTTTAGGGCATATACTTAGAAGTAGAATTGTTGGAGGCTAGGCCTTTTATCTCCATTTTTTTCTGATATAAAGATTGGGAATCAAAAATATTGACTTTCGCACAGCACATTTTAAGTAGCAGAACTGGGGTTCCCTAGCCAGATATATTTGATTCTAAAACTTATGTGCTCTTTTGCTAATACCATATTGACTAGTGAGGTTTTCATATATTTTCACTCTCTTATTATTAAAAAAAAAAAAACAAACAACTTTTTTTTCCTGTGATGTACTTCTTTCAAATACCTCAGAATGCAATGGCCTGAAAAAAACCGATCATATTAAAGTGGTAGTTATACACATAGTTGTCATTTTTATCATGAGTTCATATTACAAAATGTAAAAGGAAATAAAAAAATGGAGAGCGACATTTCAGGTATTTTATTTTTTTAGCTTTGTGTAAGTAAGAGCTTAGACTAGGTTTATTCTCAACTCATTCAGATTGCACATTGTACTTCCCGAAGGAGATTGCTTGATAACACCACTTATATACATACATAAATAATTAAATAGGATTGCCTTTAAATCCTGTAATTTATATTTGCCTAGTATTAATCACTGAATTATTTAAATGCAAGAAGACACAAATAAACCAAAACAAACACTGGTGAATATAACAGTAAAAGAGACAAATGAGTATATAATAATTTCCCAATAAACCAGTCAAACAAAGAATACTGCTGCATTCAAAGTCATCTGCTCTCATGAGATGCATTTTTTTCAAATACACCTACAACCTTCCAGCAGTGACAGGGAGATGATAAGTGTCATACTTGTACAATACATGTGCTAACGCTTAGAGCAAAAAATGACATTCACTCCTACCCTTCTGAATTACTAGGAGTCAACCTTGGAAAACCCTCCCATGAAGGTAAACTTTCCATCTGCTAACTCTGAAATGCAATGCTGCTTGAGGGTTTATTTCCCTCTATAAATCATTAGAACAACACAGATTATATGTGAGCAGCAACCTCTTTGGATTATGTACCTTCAAACACTATTAGATGAGCCTAATTCAGACAAATCTCACTGACATGAATGTGATGGAAAACTGGGTTTGGACTGAAGAATTAGTATCCTATTACACGTTAGTCATTTTTTAAAAAATAATTTTGACCAACTTTTACAATGGTTATAATTTTAATTTTATTATCTCTGTTGTTTCTCAGTAGATATAGGAAATCAAGTGTCCTTGGCAATGTATCATACAACATTTATGGTTTATTGATAAGGCCTAAGGGAGATTTATCTTTAGATACAGTAGCTCCGTTGTACCTCAAGATTGCTACTGCTCAGTTTGAGATGCTATAGAGACAATTGTTAACAGCTTTGCATGAGCTACTCATTTTCTACCTATCTGTAGAAACACAAAGAAAAAAATTTGTCCTCAACATACCTATTTTTTGTTCTCTTTTCATATTGTTATCTAGAATACCAGTTGATTTTATTTTACTTAGCCATATTTCTAACCTCCTGGTGATAAAATTGTCTGGAATGCTTAAGCACATTTACATCAAATACCATTTTATCTCTTTCCCTATGGGGTACATTAAGCATCTTCACATTAAAAATGAAATATATTCTTATGCTTTATTTCTTAATTTAACTTTATCACAATAGTGGTTTGCATCTTACATATTTTATACATCTCAGTTTTTGTAGCACTTTTTATGGATTTTAGCTCATAAAACTATATAAAGTGGGTTTTTATTTATGATTGCTACCTTTTAATATTTATTACAGGGTAGGAATTACATATAATTTTGTATTAGGCACTAGTCCTACTTGCCTCCTAATTATATGTGCTCACTAAGCATTAGGATGACAAAAAGCAATCTGTTCTTTTTTTCTTTATGAAAATTTAGACATGACAAGGGGGACCAACTATGATAGACTTGGATATCACATTAACCAACTTGTGCTGAGTTTTACAGTGTCTTGATACTAGGATAAGTTATAAGCATCATTTCCTTATTCAACTTAACAACTTTTGAGAAAATTGTTAATTTCTCTTACTGTACAACTAAAAACAACACGAGGCTTTAAAAGATTAGGTAACTAGCTCAAATGTCACACAAGAAGTGACTAACAGAAACATGATTTGCAGCTATAACTTTTGATTTGAAAGAATGATTTTAGGAATGGTGATTTATTTGTCTTGTCCCCTAATGTCCTGATGGACATTCCTGAGGATAGGAGGATTGTTCAGAATAGACCTCGGTGCTATATCTCAGGACTGAGACCTACAAATGTTTAAAGGTAAAGTCTGTTACATTTACCTATTTTGGATAGGAGGGAAGCATGCTTTGATAGAATCTACCACCAGCAAAAGAGTTTAGGGATACTGGTTGAGTATTGAGATTGGAGAAAGTTGATTTTGACTGGCCCTCTGTTGAGGGTTTTCTTTGTTTTGCCTTTGATCTCTCTCCTCTGGAAACATGCCTATTTCCTTAAAAGGAACAGGTAGCTGTGAGAAATGATAAGAATAAAGCAATTAACTACTTTACAACAAAAAAGGACATGTTTGAGATTTGGTATGAATCCTAATAATTGTGGAGGAAACCCCTTCCCTTCTCACTGAAAGAAGAAATTGGTGGCCATGAAGATTGTGACTGCAGCATCATCAAAGAGACCCTGGTGTGAGCACCAAGGACAAAGAGAAGAGTGATGCATTGTGAGGCCTGCAAGCTCCAAAGACCAACAAAGGCCGGCTGTGCCATAAGAGAGGACACAGGGGCACCAACATCTCCTGAAGGTGAAATGGAAAGAGCTGCAGCTTCACCTCCAAAGGCTCACTAGTTAGTCTTTTTGGATCCTCTCAGGGGAAGTCCTGATCTTAGAAGAATTTGGGCACCAATTCTTATATTGATGGAGTCAGTAAGCAGAAACTGCTTTTATATGCTTTCTTGTTCTATCCAGATTATATTTGTATAAAATGTATATTCACATTGTTATCATGGAGTATATCTCTCATAACCCTTTTTTGTTTGATATGTCTTGTTCATCTTAATTTAATAGTTCAAACTTTTTCCATATTTTGATAATTGATAGGTTGCCATTGTGTGGGTGGAATGCATTAATTTCTTTAGTATCTCTCCAAGTTTTACTCTTAAATTAATCAGTGTTGTTCTAGAACAAAACAGTCTAGAAATATTCATTATATCTCTCTCTTTGATGCCCAGTAGACTACATTGTGAATATTACTTGCTTATTTTATGATTTCAGTTGAAAGCTCTTTTGTGAATACCAACCGGATAGACACACTTTCATTGCATTCTTTATTCCCATTTATTGAATTATGATTTCCAAAGCAGAATCATTTCAGAGCATCATCTTATTCCTCCAAAATTTCTATTCATTTCTCTTTTAAACCTTATCAAGCATTAAATAGATAAGGGATTTTCATCAGATATTATCACTATTATCCTCATCTTTCTTATACCTGTATCTACTCTTTCAGCCCACATTTAAGCATGGAATGATAGTTCATAATTATAAGTACTCAAATAATTGCACTTTTAAGTAATCATACACTAAATTTTGTATATAAAATTGCAAAATTTTGTGTTTGAAATATGAGGCTTTTGGAACTTGGGTTTTAGGAATATTCATATGAACATTTCAAGAGATCACCAGCAGGGAAATGACTGTGATTGATTCCTGCAGTCCTTATATCACTAGGTTAAATAAGACATTTCCAAACATGAATGCATGTGAGTATATAAGTAGAAACTACCAGGGAGGAGGATTGTCTGAATGATTTTAACTTTCCAAATTATATAGCTCTTGTTTTAATCAGCTCATGCTGAAATAACAAAATAAACCTGGAAGTTGAAGATTAAGGTGTTATTGTGGTAGTTTTATGGTGAGGGCTCTCTTTCTGGCTTACAGATAGATGCCTTCTTACTGTGCCCTTACATCAGAAGAGAAAAGGAATGGGTGGGGTGGGGTAAGGAACAGGGAGAGAGAGAGAGAGATATCAGACTGTTTGGTGACACATCTTGTAAGGTCACTAACCCCATCATAAGGATCTCATCATAATGATCTCATCTAAACCTACTTATTTTGCAAAGGTCTCAGTTCTAAATATCATCACACTGGGGTTTAGGGCTTCAATACATGAATTTTAGAAGGATACAATTTAATCCATAATCTCTCTCTGTAATAGTAAAGACTCAGAACAATTACTAAATATTCATTGGGAGCCCAGGACTATGCTCTGTATTGTGCTAGGTATGTGAATGCTATAAAGAAGGAAGATTATAAGGATAAGAACTTGATTTTAGTAAGTTTAAATGGTAAGTTTTGCTGGTAAGTGTTCTTTGTGAGAAATCACAGTGCAGAGTCATAATTCCACATCTAGAAGTTTTAAAATGCTTTTTTGATGTTGGTAATTGAGGGGGTTAAGTTTGAGTTTCAGATGTACAAGAAGAGATGGTAGGGAAATAAAACAGTTCTTCCTTAAAGACAGTTCCATTAAGAGAGTCTAGAATTATCAGAACATAGACAAAACCAGCCTAGAGAGATCTATCAATCTTCATTTTCCTCTATGGTCCTTGCAATGTTTATGCAGCTAGATAAACCTCAGATAGAATGTCTATAACTTGAACTTGTATGTTCTTGTTCAGTTCACATGGAACCACCATTTAATCCAAAACAACATATAATAGTTTGAGTGAAGAATTAAAGTAACAACCAGAGAGTGAAAAAAAAACCTAGTTATTTCATGCCTACAATGTGGAAGGCATTTTATATACTAGACTTGATTTAATTCTTATAACCATCCCTACAGTGTACCGATTTTTATTCCTACTTTACACACATGCATGTGGATACTTAAGGAAATTAAGTAACTTGCTTTAACTCAACTTAAAAAGCACTTCTTCTAGTAAAATAGATGTTTAGTTAGATAATTTTCACTCTGAAACTCAGTCTTCTATCATATCATACTGTTGTCCTGTGTTCAGTAATTGAATATCTGTCATATCCTGCATGCTTCCTTCTTAACCTTTCTGTATATCTTTAGTGTTTGCTGTGTTTCTACTATTTCTCAGACTCTCCAATAATCAGCATTTTTAAGTAAGTTTTAAAAAGGATAAAGAACTCATCCCCCCATTGTTCTATCAATTGACCTACCATTCCATGAAAAAGGGATAAAAATGCTATTTGATCTAATATATTGCTTGAAGAATTATATTCTACAAGAAATGTAATAGGTATTGTATGGAGATAAGACTCTATAGCCCAGCAGATTTGGGAAATCCTGATTTAAGCACAGTTAAACAGATTTGTACCTTGTAAGATTTTCTCTCTTTTTAAAATGCTAATATGCAGTATAGAATTTTAAGAGAATAAAATGAACTGCTGTGTTTTCTCAAATTATTTGACTACAATATTCTTATGGAGTAACCATCAAGTGCCTTAGGGAACCTAGAATACTCTGGAATATATTTTGAAGCACTGGCTTCTGGTAATGAATGATACCTATGTCATATAAGTGGTTTTCTGAGGTCGCTATGAAACTGCATTTATCTCGTGAGTTAAAACTTAGGATCCCAGAATGCTATGTGGGTGAGCTGTTCCTTTCATTTCAATTGGTCTTTACCAATTTAAAGAAAATGGTAAATAAAGCACATAAATATGCGCACAAAATTCTGTTCATCTGTGTAGTTCAGAGCAAGGTGATTTAAGATTTAATTGCTCTATGGAGTGTGAGTGAGGGTAGGGTGTGGGAGTGGGTGGGTGGCATTCATTTTGAGCCAACCATTATGAAAGTAGAACTTGCTTGATTTTACTATTAGCACAATATGTGCCTTTGTAAACAGGACACAATCTGGAACCTGATTCCTGTATTAAACACCCTTTTCTGTCGTCTATTTTTAGAATGTTTTTGTGCTTAATTTCCCCATGCATACTTAATTTGGGTCTACAGAAGGCAGTTCTCTTGGAATCCAGGGGCATTATGGGCAAGTAATACATGGATTGGCATTGTCGGGGAGAGAGAAAAACTGGTTGCTACAGATCACTCTCTCCAGCTCCCAACCATCTGGAGGATGCCATATGGAAGAGGGAGAGTTCAGAGAAGACCAGCACTAAAACCATCAGAACTCATTTTAGCCTCCATTGGGCTAGATTTGATCATAAAGGGCTGATTATAGATGTGTGCATTCTGGCTTTTGGGGTACCCCAGGACTAGGTTAGAATAATGCATCTATCATTAACTAGCTGCATATCTATCTTCAAATCATGTAATTTTCTCGAACCTTATTTTAATCATTAGTAACATGAGGATAATACTCATTCAGTGGAGTTATCATTACTAATGGAAACAGTATATGGAAAGCACCTGGGTTGTGTCTTGTTCTCATTGCCAAATAATAAGTGCTGCTGTCCTTTCCATCCCAGACTTTGGACAGAGTTTGAGGAGGATTTGATTAGTGGGACAAGAAGGAAGCTCACAGAGGGAACATATGTTGGTGCTTTCTTCTATTTGATTCTGTTTTTATGTTAAGAAGACTAGTCAGTTTTAAAGTCTAGAACAGAGATGGCAAAATTTAATTTTTAGTAGAGCCTCCATTTTTTTTTTTTTACCCTCTCCCTTTTGCAGACTTTTTTCACTCTTTTTTGAGTATCTTCCCTTGGCTTCTACATGGCTCTACCATCTTAGTTGAGCCTGATCATGTGACTGTATCACTTCTTCCAGCATTTGAAAAATTTGTGTTGTGGTTATCCATCTTTGCATAACAAACCACCCCCAAACTTCTTGGCTTAAAACAATGACAATCATTTTATTTTTATCCTTCATGGTTCTGGAGGTTGACTGGCTCAGTGTGGTGTTTCTCCCTGAAATTCTCTGATGCAGTTGGAATCAGGAATGTTGGGCTGGAGTCATCTGAAGGCTTACTCATTCATGTCTGGCTCCTGGGGAGAGGGAGGAGATGTGAATAGATGGGGACAGCCGAAGCTGGAATATCTTTCTCTGACTGTAGTCTTCTCATAGATTTTTTTTTTTCAGTACATTGGCTTTGAGATAGTTATGCTTCTTGTATGTTGGCTCAGAACTTCAAAGGTGCATTTCTGGGAAGGAGTAGGGAGAGAGAACTAACCTTTTATGACCTAACCTCAGAAGTCATGCATTGTCATTTATGAAACATTTTATTCAATAGACTCAGGGTGGAGAAATAGGCTCTTTCTGGGAATGAGACAAGATTCTGCAAGAGCATTTGGGAGCAGAAATATTTTTGTGTTTGCTTTGGGAAATTAAAGTTTACCAATAGTCTTCCTTCATAACACATATTCCATATTATAAGCAAAATATGGAAGGAATTTTGCCTCTTCCTCCTAGTCCCCTAAGACTCCCTTCCCCAAATCTCATTCCATGGTGGCATTGGGATTATGCTCAGGAATCAAGGTAGATAAGGCTTCTCGGTGAGGTTCTTATGTATAGCTTCTTGATAACTTTCCTCTTGATCTAAGATATTTAAACTAAAGTGACTTGCTATCTGCCTCTCTCCCACAACCAGTGTATAATGATAGATCAGGCACAGAGCAACCACAAGACACATTCCTATTGAAAAGAGGGAAACTGGAAATACAGCACTCTCTGTTTATTAGCTGGATCTATGTTGCTGATTCCTTGATTTTAATGTCCACTTATACTCTCTAAGAATGATTTCTCCACAGCTTGTGGCTTTGTCATTTTTCCATAACAGGTAGCCTGTGTTAGCAGATCAGTAGTTGTACTTGATTTCTGCTTCTAGAAGTATGAGTCCAAAAAGCCTCTTTCCTTTGGTGTTGTCTGTCTCTTTCAGTCTAAGTTGATCGCTCATTCCTTTCAAAATTTTGTGTGTGTGTGTGTGTGTGTGTGTGTTTTTAAATGTGTCATTGATAATCTTTTCCGTTAGACAAAACCCACGTACCTTGTCAGGTTGATGGTAGTGTTGCTTTGGACTTTCTGTGTGACTACTGTGGACAAAGTACTTAGAAACCCTACATGCAAAAGAATCAATGGGACTTAACTGAACATTCTCAGCAGGTCTTTTTTTTTCTGGTTGAGGTACCACCTTAAATTTTCTTAACAAAAGTTTTTACTGTCATACTCTTGGCTTTATACCATATTTTCTTTATCATATGCTAGGCTCTTTTTCTGAAGTCATTTCTTTATTTTAGGATTATGTTTCCTCCAGAGACTCAGAATGAAAATGTTTTATTTACCTAGCAAATTCATCCTCCTTTATATTTAACAATTTTTAAATTTAAGTTGTCTCTTTCCTCCTACTCTTTACTATAGGCAACTAGAAGAAGGTAAACAGCATTTCAATGCTGTATCTGACAATCTACTTAGATCTTCTAGTACATCAGGTTTACTTCCCATTTTTCACATCATGGTGGGCAATGGTATTGCTAAACTTTCCAATGACAGTTTCAGGCTAGCCAGACTTCCTACTTGGTGGCTCTGGAAGCCAAAAGATATGTAAATATCTCAAGGTGTGACCTGTTCTTGGAAATCACCCAGTCTTATGCATTTTATTCTTTAAGATAGTCACAAAGGCCTATTTAAGTTATCAAGGAGGAGAAACAAATTTCACCTCTTAATGGGAAAGTGACAAGCATCTAGGAAAGTTTATAGGAATGAAAATATTGTCATGCAAAATGAGATGTCACACATTTTGAACATAGGGGTTTGCAAAGTTTTCTGTTCTTTTCCCACTCAATTTTCCTACAATACTTGTTCTGTAGTAATTTCATCTGAACTTATGGCTTCAACTAATATAGTGTGTATGTGACTTTCTAAAATGATCATCACCTTCGATGTCATCATCATTACCAAATAACCAACACATTTTGAACACATACAGCTATCTAAGCACTGATCAGGGTTTTATACTCTGGTCCACAAAACTTATGCCTTTATTTCTATTTTATAGAGGAGGGCTAGAAGCTTAACTGCAGCCACACAACTATTTGTAACCTGGTTTTTGATGTCAGATCTTTTATCTCCAAAGTCCATACACACTTAACCGCTAAATGAAGTTGTCTCCTTGGTTTATATTTCTGGTTTTGATTTTTCCCCAAGGTTGTACACTGCATACTGGATAATGCTTTTTGTGAGCTAAGACTAAAGAAAAGGGTGTGTATCACTTACCCAGAGCTGTAGACTTCAAACACAAGGTAGGGTTAGAACCTGATCACTAAGCAGAGCAGACTGTGTGTGTGTGTGTGTGTCTGTGTGTGTGTGTGGTGTGTTTTGTGCTGGAGATTGAACCTAAGCCTTGCCCATGCTAAGTATGTGTTGTACCACTGAACTACACCCCCAACACAGGTAGACTGTGTTTTGTAAGCCAGAGTAGTAGGTTCTTACGTCTTATAAGACTTTTCAGGACATGCTATAAAAATGATTGGAATTAAGCATTTGATTAGAAGACTTTTGAGCAGATAAGTAGGACAGGACCTGGAAAAAAAACATCATTTTTGTTCGCAATAAGCAGCCAAAGCAGCTCAATTTAAATGCCTAGACATGGAGTAGATATAATTGTATTTCTTATCATTCCATCAATGCCACAAATGTATTATCTTGTCCATATATTAATTCCCCAAATTTACCACCAAAATGGAGACGTGACTTAAAATTAATTTATATAAAAACAATTTAGATGTTTTAACTAGGACTTCAGTATAACTAGAAGTGGTCTGTAACTATTTTTTTAATGTTGAGATAAAAACAGGTAACCTGAGAAGAGTCTGTGATGAGGGAAATGAAAGTTTCAGGCTGTTTTAAGTATCTATAACCAGGGCTAGAGTAGGCATTGTGTGCTGATCAGGGCTGTCTCTTGGAGGTCAAATATTGTTTCCCCAGATCTTCGGTAGCTTTGCTAGTGAAGTCACTCAAGTTAATCACATATAAAAAAAGAAATAGGGCAAGTTATCCAGAAGAAGCTGGGATAAGTATATTAGTTTTCATTATTACTATAACAAATCAACATGTACTTCATGAGATAAAACAATATAAACATATTTTCTTACATTATATAATTCAAAATTACAACATAGGTCTTACTGGTCAAAATTAAGGTGACAATAGGATAATATTTCATTCTATATGCCATAGGGAAGAAGCTGTTCCCTTGTTTTTCCCAGATTCTAAAGGCTACCCACAATTCCTTCTCCCTTTCATCTTTAGTGCAGGCAATGTTGGATAAAGTCCTTCTCATGTAGTATTTCACTGGCAGGAAATTCTTTTGCAATTTTCCAACTTTGTTTATTTCCAACTTGATTTATTGGACTCACCTAAAAAATTCAGGATAATCTTCCTATATTTTAGGGTCAGCTGATTAGCAACCTTAATTCCATCTTCAGTGTTAATTGCCTTTTGGCCATGTAATCTAACATATTATTAGTTTCTATGGATTAGGAAATAGAGATATTTGGGGGTTAGTATTTTGCCTAACATGATATATAAAAAGATATGTGCACGCGCACACACATACACACACACACAATACACTATATACAATATAGAAGGATAGAACAACAAAGGTTTTACATATTTGAATGCCAGTTCATCTGGTTGTCCTCAGTGAGCAAAAATAGGGTCAATGATTGGAAGCACTAGGGAAAAGTGATTATGTACTTAAGGTTTCTATTTTCCTGTATCAAGTCAGATAATTCCTTTAAATTTTCATTCACCATTTTGTAGGAAGCTACTATCCTTACCTTTAAGAAGAGATAGGAAAAATCAATAATCATGGAGGTTGATTAACATGCCCTCTAGGAAGTCGTAGAATTGGGATATTAATCTAGGGATGACTGTGTCCCCATCTCTGAAATTCAATCAATTTATTTGGGGACAGCTCCTCCTGCTAAATTTTGACTCAACATACAGTTGGTGGGGTGGAAAAAGCAAAACCTTTGAAGTCCCTGTCATGGAAGATTAATTCAGAGATGAGATGTTGTCATTGAAGTCACTAAAGTATTCAGTGGGATGAGAGGTAATGAAGAGTTCAGAAAAAAAAAATCAACTCTTTATCCTAGTATTAAACTTGTTCTTGGGATTCTCTAATGTACTTGTCCCCACTTATCTTCATTTAGTTAACCATGGTCAACTGTGGTCTGAGAATATTAAATGAAAAATTCTCAAAAGAAACAATTCACAAGAGAGAGTAGCACAAGGTAATCTTGCACTATCTAGCCCCATCCAGTGCAGGGCATGAATCATCTTATTTGTTTATCATGCCTATGCTTTATTTGCTGCCTACCTGTTATTCAGTTGGCAGCCCTCTAGGTTATTAGATCACCTTTCATGCATCACAGTGCTTGTGTTCAAGTAACACTTATTTTACTTAATAATGGGCCCAAGGTGTAAGAAGAGTGATGCTGGCAATTTAGACATGACAAAGAGAAGCTGTGAGGTGCTTTATTTAATTGGAAAATATTCTTGACTTAATAAGGAAAGAAAAAAATGTATTCTGAGGGTTGCTAAGATCTTCAGAAAGAATAAATCTATCTGTTATATTGCGAAAAGGGAAAAAAATTCCATCTAGCTTTGCTGCTGTTTATCAGCTGCAAAAGTTATGGCCACAGTGTGAGAAAAGTGCTCCGTTAAGATAGAAAGGCATTAAATTTGTGTATATATGTACAGGAAAAACAGAGCATATATAGGAATGTGCACTATCCATGTTTTTTTGTACCCATCAGGGAGAGGCTTGGATAGTGACTTGGATAGGATTACTATAATCTTCCCAGTGGTTTCTATCCCTCCAAACTCTTCCATATCTAGTTTGCATAAAAGATCTACAATCTTGGTACAGGAAGACTTGCTTTAAAATTCTAGCTTTCCTATGTACTGACCCTGAAGCCATTGGGATATTATTTATTCTCTCTTAGCTTTGAAATGTTCATCTATGAAAGGCTAAGAATAGTAGTAGTAATACAATCTTTTCAGGGTGAATTAAAGATTAAATTAACTAATGCAGGTAAAACACTTGACACAGTATTTGGGACACAATAGACACGTAGTTAATTTTTTTTCATTTCTTCCTTTTGGGTTGGTATTTAATTCACACTCTCTAAAGCACATCTCCAGCCATTTTCCTAAACATTAAACTTCAGTGCCTCACCTCCATGTATAGAATGAAAAGCAGGAAGTCTTAACCTGGTTTCTGGTGTCTTCTAGATGTCCCCTTTGCTTCCAGAGCTGTGTAATAGAGACTTATTCCTCCCCTTTGTATCTGAACATGTGACATCACTAATATTCCTGTTCAGTGTTCTTGTATTGCTTTTCATTCATTATAAAATATCCTAGTTAAAATTTCCAAAATGAAATTATTCTTTATGAACAAGTACAAACAACTATTCATAACCTTTAAAAAATAATTTAATTGATATGTATATATTTTTAATTTTTTTTTAGTTGTAGATAAATGCTATACCTTTATTTATTTTATGTGGTGCTGAGGATTGCACACATTGCCTCACAGGTGCAAGGCAAGCACTCAACCACTGAGCTACCACTCCAGTTTGACATAAGTAAATTATGGTACAATATAATATTTTGATACATATATTGATAAAAATGGTGTAATTAGAATTTTGACTCCTCAAATGCTCATCATTTCTCATTGTTGACCACATTTACTTTATTCTAGTAATTTTGAATCATATCATATATTATTGTAGATATACAATAAAACACCAGAACTAAAAAAAAAAATGAACAAGTACAAAGATTGCCTTCTCTGTGAACTTTAAGAGGTGATTTCCTCCCTCTATTATAAAATTATAGTGAGATTTTATTGATATATATTTACATTTATTAGAGTATGCTTTTGCCTCAAATTCCCTTCTTTTATATCATTTAGAATAGAATAATATATCAGTTATTGGTTTATCCTTAATATGTTTTATGTATGAAGTACCATAGCTCAAATAAAGTATATACCAAAAATATGTAGTGAGTGCATGGAAAGAATGAAAACCATTCATGCTTAAAGTGAACTCTCAATTGCTGTGTATGACTTTTTGCACTTACATCAATAATAAAATAATGAGAATAATAATCATAATGAAAACAACATAACCACACCTATCTCACAACATTGTACAAATTGAATGAAAGAATAGTGACAAAAAATAAATTAATATTGGGAATTTTTAATCACCTCATATTTTTTACCTCCATCCTTAAAGTCAGTGCAAATAGGCTATGAAAACTAAATAAAATGTCACAAATTTATCATTCAAATAGCTTCAAGACACTTAAGCTACATACAGTACAACTTGATTGCCAATCGCTATTTGCAAACAGAAATTCTTGAGCTATCACTAGAGCAGTCACATGTACAAATTTGGTCAATGGTGCTTTTCTTTCCTTGGTAGAAAACTGGTTGAATAGTACTAAATATCATTGCACATTGCTAAGCATCAGAGAACGTTTGGGAGGAGAAGATGCAAAGATGCCAGGAAAATTAGGTACTATTCAAGGGTATTTTATCTGTTGTTTTCAGGAAACTCTAGATATCCAAGAAGATATTTCTTACTGCTTCAATATGAACAATCTGCTTTTTTCTTCTGTTTTAGTCAGCCTTTTCCACTGCTGTGACCAAAAAATCTGACAAGAACAATTTAAAGAGAAAAAGTTTATTTGGGAACACCTGGTTTCAGAGGTCTCAGTCCATAAATGGCTGACTGTATTCCTCAGGGCCTGAGATAAGGTAGAACATCATGGTGGAAGTTTGTAGCAGAGGAAAGCAGCAGGGAACATGGTACGAGGAAGCAGAGAGAGAGCTCCCCTCAACAAGGACAAAATATATATCCCAAAGGTGTACCCCCCAGGGACCCACCTCCTCTAGCCACACCCTACCTGCCTACAGTTACTGTCCAGTTAATCTACCAATGGATTAATATGGATTAACACACTGATTAGGTTAGGACTCTCATAACCCAATCATTTCGCCTCTAAGCTTTTTTGCATTTGTCTCACACATGAGCTTTTAGGGAACAGCTCACACCTAAACCATAAGAACTTGATTTACATATTAGGGTTCTACTCAAGCTTTTCTTTGGGGAACCATATTTTGCTATTCTAAATAATGAATAATCACCAACAACAATTAACATTTTCCTTTAAAGATAAAGAAACCAAGACTCAGAAAATGTACATACTCCATGGCACATATGTAGCAGGAGGCAGAGACAGCATGATCATTAGAACTCAGACAATTCTTATAGAGGATTCTTTGTGTGGCAGCTCATATTCTCCTGGCTCCATAAAATCAGAGCTCCAAAGAAAGAGAATCTACCACCTGCATCTATATCTCTTTACTGAGGACTTCTAGCCAAGGAGGCTCCTGCTGGATAACATCCCCGGAGAGCATGCCTCAATGGATGAGTGACAAAAGGTGGTGTTTAAAGATCCTATGTCCCTTGCATTTTGTGTGGGAAAGTTCTGAAGTGTGGGGCCTATTTTGCTTTCCAAGGATTGTCCCTGTGTGATTAAGCTGTGGTCATACCAAGTGGGACTTACTTGATAATTTGTCACTTTTTGATTGCCTTTCTTCCTTATTCCCCTTCTGGAATTTCCTTGGGATTGTGGCACCAATAAACTATTTTTATTGGAATATACGTCTCAGGATCTGTTTTTTTTGTGGAAATCAAATTAACTCCGAATTCACTCACTATGCAGTTCTGCTTTGAGTTAACTGTTAATAGATGGGTAGATCAAGCAAAAGCAAAGAGTAAGTAAAGGACGAGATAAAAGATTCAACATGCACATAAGGTCCTTCCAACCTGTGCCAACCACTTTACTAGCGTCCTATTTGCACCCCCATTGTACTTCATGCCAACTCCAGCAACATTCTTGTTCTCTGATAGTCTAATGATGCTTTATCTTCCCTGCTTTATCATGTTATCTGTAAGGCCAGAGACTTTGTCTTATTCATGAGGCATGTTGCAGGGTGTTTGGTGCAGACAATTTATTTAGTTGGTGGGAACTAAGCAAATCACCTTTAATTGTGAAATGGGTCAGAAGTTCATGTAACTGGAGAAGCAAGTGGAAAATAAGGTGCCTACACAGGATCAGGGACAATTTAGCAGTGAAGTTGTACGAACTCAGAAACCATAAAAGGTTTCTAAGTACAGGAGCAACATTATGAAAGTGCTATTTAAGGAAGAAAATACTTTGAAGCTACACTTAAAATAGATCAGATCAAGTGAGCTTAAAGTCAAGGAACTGACAAAAGACTTCTGTAATCTGGGTATGAGGAGATAGTTTAGGGCAAGAGGAAAGTCTGATCCAGGAGAATGGACAGAAAGGGACTGGTGAAAAGAGCACAAAACCTCAACAGAAATTCTTTCATGCTTCTAGGTAAAAGTTACCAGGTTATACCCATGTTGTTTTCTCTTTTTCATAGTTACTTGATTCCAAAGTTTGTAGCCACTGGGAAGATATGTTTGTTTGTTTGTTGTTTGTTTGTTTTTCAGTGCTGGGGATTGAACTCTGGTTGCTAAGCAAGTATTCCACCACTCAGTCATCCCCCAGCCTCAGATATTATGAAAAAGGCAGGGGCCTTGGAAGTGAAAATTATTATTATAGGAGGTTAATGAACTCAATTCAGTTCTTTTCAATTTGCAAACTTGACAGCAAACTTCCAATTTGTAATATTCTATTCAAATTCATAAAGAGCCAAGACTCCTTGAAAGTCCTACAAATCATTGTTCTGGAAACACAGACATGAATATCAGCTAATCTTTAATGGAGAAAATAGATATAAGTGACTATGCTAAAATATATCTTATTTTTCTTTTTATAGTATTTAATACAACTTCTATGTTATTATCAGTATTTCTAGTGGCTAAACTTTCACATGAAATACTGAATTTTAAAATATATACGATTAGCATAGAGCTAATCGGGGTGATTTAAAGTCACTTATGACAAACTCAAATCTTCCCTGTCATATGGAGTAGCACATCATTGATGGACCTACACTGCAGAGTAGGACATGTATTTTCATTTCACTTTTTTTGTGCATTGAACACTCACTGTGCATGTTATACTTTGAGGTGAAGTAGAATGAATAAAGTCACAATCTTGCTCAAAAAACTTAGGACCTAGAACAGTTTTGTTAAGATCCAGTCGGAATATCTTCTTGGTGAAGTAAAAATGGCAGCATTTACCAAGTGTGCATGGACAATTCTGGAAAAAGCCTTCTGTGCAAAATGGATGTGCTTGCAATGACTTGTAGACAATGGTGGGTGGAGGGGATCAGTGAAGAGAGTCATCTGCACTGACCAGGGTCATCTGGGAAGGCTTTGCTGGAAGAGGCAGCTTTTGAGCTGACCCTGGATGGCATGACTGCAGAATCAGGAGTTGTAAATGTATGTAGCAAGTGATTGTGAATTGTGCTTGGTGAGATGAGAATTGAGGTGTTCTTAGGCAGAGTGGTGGACATATGGGTGTGGAGTTGTGAAGACACTTGGGAACATCAGGGCTTGAAGGCTGCAGCATCACAGTGACTAAGACCTGAAAGTTTTACAGCCTCCCATCGCACATACCCGTTCTGTTTCAGAGCAAAGCCTGAGTCATCACTAGGAACAGTTGGCCATGTTGTTACCAGTACACTCCAAAGAAATTACAGAAGATTGAAGCCTGTTGGTGAAGGGAGATCAGATGAGGAGGCTCAGGATTCACTTCTGTGTAATCGAGTGTGCCTAAAGTCTGTTTTCCCCTGAGGCTCCCTCACGAGGCAGAGGGATTAGAATTGATATAAGAATATTATTAGGTCATCAGTGTTTCCATTTATGGGCTGTCCTGTGCCCTGTTCAAAGCATGAAAGAATATTGGATACATAACTTCATTGAAGAAAGGCTTTATAACCACCCTGCTGTCAGTAGCCCTAGTTTGCAGGCAAGAGAACTAGGGTTTAGGAAGCTGAAAGTAACTTTCCCAGTCATTTTTCCTAGTAATAAAGGTGGGGTTTGAACCAAAATGATTCTGACTCAAAATTCAATTCTGTTTAAATGTTATTTCCTGTTATGAGTTGCCAAGAGTCAAAAGCATTTTAGCTGACGGGCCATGGAGATCATTCATATTGGCACAGCAGTTTAGTGTTTTTGATGTGCCAAATATTATTATAATTAGTAGTAAGCTTAAAGTGCTTCTCCTAAATATCATTTTTCCTTATGATCACCCTGTAAAGCAGGATTGAAGATAATGTTCAGAGAAAGTGCTGGGCATGACCAAAGTCACAGGTAGTCCCATGAGATCATGGGGCCTTGACCTCAAAGCAAGTATTCATTGTATGAATGGTTTTTATAATTTTCAAAATAGGACGACCACCTGTCCAGTAAATTATTATGGAAAATGGAATATCATGGAAAATTCCATGGTGTGATAAAACCAAAGAGGAAAAACCTGCTGAGGCTGAATTTGGGTTTTAGAATTTGGAGTCCTTGCCTGATCAGACTATTTCTCTACCACTTATTGACCCACTTCAAGGCACCTCAATAGGAACCTGTAGAGAAAGCTAGGTTTTGCTCTTACTTCTGATGGAAAAGACACAGCCATTTTGTTTTAATCTCTGCTTATTTTTATTTCCTTCCCATAAACCTGACTTTAGTTATTAGTATATGTTCCCTGTTCTTTGACTTTGCTGGGTAAAACTTGAGGCAGATTCATAGTGTGTGGGTTTATGGACTGACATGAACAGATGTTCATACCAGGAGCAAGAACTTCTTTCTCTTTTTCTAAAGGAATATGAGGCACTTTATGGGATACTTCAATTATTATTACCAAGGAAGTATCTGATCTATAGGCTCAGATTCTAGGTCTTTCACTCCATACATTGAAAAACAACATCACAATGTTTGTTTTCTCACCCATAAAATAAGGACCATAATGGTAACTGCCACATTAGACTGCTTTAGTTAAACTAACACTTTAGGTATAAGAAATAGAACAGTGTTCAGAACATAATAACTGCTCAGTGAATGTTAGCTATGACTATGCATTCAAAAGCCTTAGAGGTTTTAGTTTCAGCAGATGAGACTCAGTGGAGGCACACGCATGTGCTAACATTAACATACACACATATACATACCCACATACATTCCCCTCTCCATATGAGGTAACACTGAGGAAAAGCATTGTATTTAGAATACATGTTGATAGTTTAATTTCAAGAACAATCATGTTTGGATATTAAGTATCATTTTTGCTGTCACATTTTAGAATTGAAAAATTATAGTGTGCATTTAAGAGGAAAACTGAGATATTGATCAGGCTTCAGAACATGAGGAGTGAAAAATGTTTGAAAATAGGATAATTGAACTGAAGAAGATATTTATAGACATTTCCTGAGTTTTAGAAGTAAGGCTAATGGATGGAATTGAGAGGGAGAAATTTATTAGTACTATGATATTGTAGGGTTGGTGTTCACATATGTCTCCTTCAGTCTCTATCTCACAAAATAAAAATTATTGTCCTTAGTTTTATACTTAGTGAAGCTTGAGCTCAGTAATGTCACCTACTCAAGCCAAAAGAAAAAGCTGGAATTTGAATATAGGTCCTTTGGAATCCAAATTCCAAGTTCTTTCCCTGCACAAATTGAAGTTGTCCAACCAGGGATCGTCTTCTAGTAGTTCTGAAGGATACACAGCAATGTGGATGGGTTCTTCTCTTCTCGTTTGTAGTCTTTAGTACGTGAAAAAAGCAAATTTCAGCCTCTATTTTCTTTTAAGTCACATTTCTTTTTTCATATGGATTTTTTCTTTCTTTTTTTTTTAAATTTAAGGTCTTCAATTTCAGCAAATCTATCAAGTTGACATCGAGTTTCACTCAGATGTCTGTAATAATTTCATCTGAAGAAAAAGTTTCAAGACACAGCAGTTTATTACGGGCTTTGCTTTTTTGTATACTGACTCCACAGAGAAAAATGAAACATTTCAAGTTGGCTTTGATTGTTAGGACAATCATATTTTGGTGGATGTATTTTAAGGCCACCCAGAAGTGAAAATAGAGACTGCAAAGTAGGTCCAGAGGTAAACAAGCTTTTCTAAGTGTTCCCTCCTCATTTACTTCCATGTTACCTGGGTACACACCTTGCCTGAGCACCAAGGACTTTTCCCTTTGATGGCTTTGGTGAGACTTATGTTTTCTCATCTCTATAAGCAAGCAAGAAGTTGAACTCGATATACTGAAAAACTCATCCCTATGCGTGTATTTTATAATATCAGGATTATTAAAATAAGTTATACATGCCCTTCCTGACCTGTCCCAATTTCCCACCTTCCCTTCCTTTCTTTTCCACTTCTTTTTTTTTTTAATTTATTGATTTGGTAACCTGGTTGATAAATGAGACTTTACATTAAAAAATCTTGATTTTTTGAAAAAGATAACCTTGAAGTGTGTAGCTTCTAAAACAAGCTGGCAATCTTCAAAGAAAAGAAATGTTTCTCACTTAAGCAAAACAGCAAAGTTACAGATTGCAGCTATCATCACTAATTAGCTACCCCAGATGGAGGGCTGCCCCACCCCAAAGAAAGCTGGACCACTTCCCACAGATAACTGGGACATAAATAACTTGTTCTACTCTCTCTGCAACAACCATGCCACATTGCTTCTTTTCTAAGAGATGTGCAACTTGTCCATTTTAGAATTGGGGCAAAAGGGATTAGGTTTGTAATTACTTTTAATGGAACTTTTTAGGTGTGAAAATAATAAATGCTTGTAAACTGTTTTGCTAATGTAAAGAATGGAAATAAGGAAACAAGGAGGCATTCATCCTTCTATTGTCCAGCCATAACTTCATTCAACATATTGGTCTCCTTCTATTTTTCTTTTGGAATATGTATGCAAAATATAAGTTTACACTGTAAATGGTATGTTGTAAGCCTCTTAATGTTATCATAAACATTTAATTTTCTTTTTTGAACCTATTTATTTGTTTATGGATAATGGGGATTGAACCCAGGAACACTTTACCACTGAGTTACATCCCCAGTCCTTTTTATTTTGAGATAGGGTCTGGCTAAGTTGATGAGATTGGCCTTGAAATTGTAATGCTCCTGCTTCAGCCTCACAAGTAGCTGGGATTCCAGGTATGTGCCACCATTCCTGACTTTGGACAACTTTTTTTTGGAACCACGCATTGAGCCCAGAGGTGCTTGATCCACTGAGTCACATCCCTGGACTGTTGTACTTATTTTTTTTTTCTCATTTTTGAGACAGGGTCTTGCTAAATTGCTCAGGGCCATGCTAAATTCCTGAGGCTGGCTTTGAACTTGTGATCCTCCTGCCTCAGCCTCCTGAGCCACTGGAATTACAGTCATGTGTGTCTACTTTTTTAAGGTTATGATTGACAACCTGGTTGGATAGCTCCAATTTATATGAAGGGATCCAATGAAAAGAACTTAGAATTTGGATTCCAGAGGACCTGTATTCAAATCCTAGCTTTTTCCTTTGACTTGAGTAAGTGACATTCCCAAGCTGTATACATGTAATGTCTATAACTTGATGAGTTTGGAGATAATATCATTGTGACATTATCACAACATTTAATTCCATAAGCATATCCTTTACCTCAAAAATTTCCTCCTGCATTTGTATTTATTATTATTTTTCTAATAAGGACATTTAACATAAGGTGAACCCCATTATCATATTGCATAGTACAGTGTCTTTTTCGGAATTCTTCATCTTGTAAAACCAAAATTTTGTGCCCTTTAACTAATATTCTTGTTCCCCATCCTCCAAACCTTGGCAACCACCATTCTACTCTCTTCCTTCTATGGGTTTGATTATTTTAAATTTATTATATAAATGTCTTTTTCAATATATATCATTTGGTGTCTAGCCTATTTCCTGTAGCATATTGTCTTCCAGATCCATTAATGTTGCTCATTTGGCAAGCTTTCTTCCTTCTTTCTTATTATGGCTGATGTATATATGTGTACACACATGCAAACATATGCAATATGCATTCTTTATTTGTACACATACATCATGTTTTCTTTTTATTTACCTATTCATCAAAATTATTTCCATACCTTGACTATTGTGAACAATACTTCAATGAATGACATTGAACATGGTAATATAAACACATCTTCAAGATTCTTATTTCACATCCTTTGTATATATACCCATAAGTGGAAATGATGGATCATATGGTAATTCTAGTTTTCACTTTTCAAAGAATTGTCATATTATTTTCCATCAATTCTCATTCCCACAAAATGGTACAAAGTTTCTCTTTTCTCTCCATCCTCATTAACATTATTTTTGTTGTTTTGATTTTATAATAGCCATCCTAAGAAATGAGGATGATATCACATTATGATTTTGATTTGTATTTCCCTATGATAGTAATATTTGGCATTATTTTATATCCCAATTTGGTATTTGTATGTCTACTTTGAGGAAATGTCTATTTTGTTCCTTTACCTATTTTTAAATTGGTCTATCTGATTTTACTTGTTTGTTTGCCTTTCAGTTGTAAGAGTTTTTCATGTGTTTTCTAAGAGTACTTTATGTGTTTTGGATATTAATCCCTTATCATGTTTATGGTGCACAAGTAGTTTCTAACATTAAGTTGATTTTTTTGCTACATTGATTATTATTATTTTTATTTATTTATTTTTCTGGGCAGAAACTTGTCTGTTTTTGGTTTTGTTTTCTGTTTTATTATTGTCATATCTTAAAACCTTTGCTAAGGCCAATGTCAAAAAGTTTTTCCTCCTGTTTTCCTCTAGGAATTTCTTGTTTGTTTGTTTGTTTTTCTGGGTTTATTCTTTAATCCATTTTGGGCTACATTTTGTGTATGGTGTACCATGAGAGTTCAATTTTATTCTTTTGCTTGTGAATATCCAATTTACCCATATATAAATAAACAGAAGTTAGTGTTCTTCCACCATATCATCTATTAATGATCAGTAGTATCCCATTATTTGGTTGTTTATTATTTAACCACCTCTAATTTTTGACATAAATCAGTTTTTACTTTTCACTATAATAAGCCATGTTATAGTGATCATCCCTGGAGATGACCTTCAGTACACGTCTACAGTTATTTCCTTGGGATAAAGTCCTAATTTGAAGATAGCTAAGGTAAAGGATAGGCCATTTCTAAGGCCAAATTTCTGACAAAAATGAGGATTGCTCTGTATTGTCATAATCTATGAATGTGAAAATTTTCCTTATATCTTGAACAACACTATGTTATTTATTTTTTAAATGTTATTATTCTGGTAACCCATACATTATTTTTATGCATTTAGGTAGAACATTTTAATATACGCATTAGTTTTTATAATTCTGACATAAGATGCTCCTTCCTATTCTATTTCTTTATATACTAAGAGTGATAGTTCTGTTTCCTATATACATAGACATATATGAAACATTGTTTCTAAATTTTCTATTTAACTCTTCTATATTTAGCACAGAATTTAAGAGCAAAGATCCTATAATGGAACAGCCTGGGTACAGGCCTGAAACCCAGCCCTTGTACCTCGATGATCTTGAGTGAGTTATGAAATAAATCCATGCCTCCTGTCACTTACCTATAAAATGGAGGTAATGATGCTATATACTTCGTATGTTTCTGAGGATTAAATGAGATGACATCTGAAAGGTGCTTAACAAAATCTGTTAGGATCTTGAGTTCTCAATAACCATGAGAAAAGGGGGTATCATTCACTCTGTGTGTCACTGGTTAGTTAGCTGGTTGTATAAATGGGACAGGACTTCACTTTCTGATCTTCTTAGTTTTGTGTTGGACTCCCTGGTGGGTGGGAGAGTGGGCATGTGTTCCCAGACAACTCAGAATGTTGTACCCTTGTGCTTTATATCCCTGAGGCAGTTCCTAGGCGAGCTGAGCTCCTGGTGAGTCTCAAAAGGCCCTGTTGGAAAACAGTTCAGACTGGCAGTGTGGTGAGGTTGAATCTGTAATTCCTTTGACTTTCCTGTGCTGCCAATTGTTGAGGCTTAATCATTTTGAATGTTTTATGATGAAAGATGTTGGCCCTGAGTGGAGAGGCAGCCAGCCAAGATTTGGAAATTATTGTGACAGTAAAAGAGGAAAGTTGATTAGAAATAATACAATAAATGGTCTAAACAGTAGACCTGGCCAATCAGAATCATTGATGCAGAGATATCAAGTCAAAAGCAGGCCAATTCTGTAAATGAGGGAATTAATGCAATTCATACTGTGTTGCACAGAGTGACATTTGCGTTTTAGAAGCATTTTAAAGTTCCCAGAGATAATAATGATATATTAGTAGAAATGCTTTTAAAAAGCCATAAAGTCTGAATTGCCTTAATCAGGGTTAGGGATGAGATCACAAAAATGGTCAAAACAGCTGAATTGTTAAGAAGAATAAAGGCTAATTTATTCCTAGGAATGCCTGTTGGTATTTGAAATTTGATTTAGCATCGGGAACTCTTTATATCTGGATAATGACTATATCTAAAAAGCTCATGGTCATAGTCATTCAAGTTTATACTTGCATTCTATCTAGGAAGACAGGTAATTTCTTGCTTCTTGGGTCAGATAGTAAGAATCAGAGATCATGGAATTTAGAGTCAGGTAATAAATGTATCCACAGCACTGCTAGCAAGAGAGTCCACAGGGTCCTCTCTGCTTTAAAACATAAATAATTCAGCAATTGGCAAGTGTGTCCACTACCACCCCAACAACAGAACTAAACTAGTCTAGGAATTATTTTGTCCACACATCCATTTATTAAGAAAGACTTTCCAAAAAAGTTATGCATATTTACTGCAATAGGTAAGGCATGACCCACATAAAGAACCTCTCTCTCTCTCTCTCTTTCTTGATATATATATATATATATATATACACACACACATACATACATACACACACACACAGATAGATAGATAGATAGATAGATAGATAGATATAAATAGGTATGATTGGGAGGTAAATGCTATCTGAGGAAAAGAATCCTAACTAGCTAATTAAAAAAAATCAATTAGAAAGAGTTAATACCCTTAAGATTAAAGGAGTTCTTGTAAATTAGATTAAAATACAGGCCAAGAATATAAGCAAACAAATAATATAATAACAAGTAATATAAATGAGAATATTGATATTGTAAGTAAATCACTTCATTAATAATGAAATAAATGTGATTTAAAATAAATTCCTTTTTATATATCAAAATTGGCAGATTTTAAGCATAAAACATCTACCATTTGGTAAGATTGTGCTAAAAGGCACGTAAATGGAAGAATGTATAGCAGTTAATGAAGGAAACTTAGTAATGTGTATCACAGAAATGTACTACTCTTTTAATTCAGCAATTTCAATTATTCCAGAGTCTTATATGGCCTCACCCAGAAATAGTCTCAGAGATAAAAATTCAAATGCAGTTCATTTATTTGGGAGGAACAAAGACCACCAGGAGAGAAATGAGGATGTGACACAGTGAATAGATGGTTAATAAAGGGTGCATTAACTGTAGTGGGCGGTCGGACACAATGCCATGAGAATATTGGAGAGAGTATAAATATGTACCTCAGAATTATCACAACTAGGGGAGAAGGAATTGAGGTATTCATACACCTGTTCTCCAGACTCATTCGTTGAGAACCAGTCTTGGGAATGTCAGTTTCCTGGTCTTCCAGTCAGCTGTAAGCTTGGGTTGGGTGGCAGCCAAAGAGACACAGATAGTGACAGTTGAAAACCAGTTATTCTCCTCAAGAAATGGATAAAACCATGATAATGTGCTTATTTTGAGAAAATAGTCAAGCTAATTGCACACACACACACACAAAATATACATTTTTATATGTAGAAATCTATTTATTGCAGCATATTATATGTTAGAAACAATGTAAGGGCCCAACATACAAGGATACTATGAGTAATGGTATATATAATAATATTTAATAAATAATATATAATCATGAAAAATATTCTGTGGAAAGATATTTACTGACTTTCTAGTAATTTTATCAGGGAGACAAGAAGGTTACAAAACAGAATTTTATGGTACAATTACAATTTAGTTGAAAATGAATTATGTCTCCATATAAAAGATTTGGAAGGCCACAAAAGATATTAATAGTTACCCCCTTTGGTTGGTTTGACTGTGAATTCACTTTTCTTCCATTCCCACTCCTTGATCCCTTTCCTTCTCCTCCTCCTCTTTTGCCTTGTTCTCTCTTCCTCCTGCTTATTCTTCTTAGCTTTTCTTTAAAAAAATTTCTACTATTAACATATATTGCTTCTGAAATAAGAAAACAGTACTTTACAAAATTAAAAATGAGTTACCAGTGAGTTTAAAAATAACTAAAAAAAACCTTCATTGAATCTAAAAAATCAATGTTTAAGTGAATTAATTATGATTTACTTAAAAAAAAAACCCTTAGTCATGATTATTTCTATGAGAAGAATCATTGTTTCCCTTGTAGTTCAACTAACTGGTCATGCTTGTCAATGAGCAGATATAGTACGTGAAAGTAAGCTGGGATTTGGCATGTGTGCCTCAAAAACAGCTTTCTTATTCAATTTATTGGGTTTGCAATACATAACTTGAATTCTCATTACAAATGCTCAAATCAGGCATGGATAATTGTATAAAAAATACATCCTACTTTAATAAGGAATTACCAAGAATAAAAAAAAAATTGAGAAGTGAAAATACCTCAGTATATCCCAAAGACAGATGTGCTAGATTATAAAATTCTTTCCTAAAAGGGATTTAGAATTGCCTTGTTTGAATCACCAGTAAATAAGAGACATCTTTATAATTAAGATTAGCTAAGAGTACATTTTTTTGTCCCCTGCCACCAGTGCACTATTCATGGATGCTAATGTAAATCTAATCAAATGTTTTTAATTAAGCCAATTGTCAAGCACAGTGCTTTATCCACAGTAGGACCACAAAGATACTTATCCAATAAAAATGTTCGATTTATCAAAAAGTCTGCCACACATATGATTTACTGACTAGCTGGATGGTTCATGTTAGTTAAATTGACAGTTCAATTTTTCGTGAAGATTTTTTTTTTCCCAGAAAAAGAGTGGGTGATCATTGTTCTAATCTCTTTTTAAGAGCTCATCAATAATGCACTAGATCAAAATTTAGAACAGGCTGTGGAACGATTGACATATGGGGGATGAAGAAAATTAATTTGATAGAAGAGAACAACCAGACATCTTCTCAATATTCTTTTAACTTCTGTGGAGGGAGGACTTAGGAGGTGGTGAGGAGGGGAGGGGTGAGAAGCAGGTTTTTTAAAACCTGCCCTATTTTTTTTTTTAACCACAGAAAGAGAAAATTGACGTGACTTACATGGATTTTCCCCTCCTCCCTCCAACCTGGTAGCCAATCCATTGTCTTGTCATTTTTAATTCTAGCTATGCAATTTGGCTCACATTTATTCCTTCCACTCCATTTTGGCTTTCTTTTCCAGTTCTTTATTTCAGTGGGCCCTAGCTCCCTTTTCTTGCCCCCATTCTTTATCTAATTTAAATCTGTTTCTAATGTCATTGCCAGCATAACCTCTACAGCACAGTTCCCATCTTTCTTCTATTTCATTTTATATTTAGGTTGTGCAGATTCTGTGCTCACCTTTTCTAGATGGAGGCTAAACTTTGGGGCACTGGCTCAGAACGGTTAAGACTGGAGGCAGGATGCCAGTAGAGCAAAAATTCACAGGGCAGTACCTTAAAACATCAGGGCCACATGACCCATCAGGAGAAGTACCACTGTGTTGTGGACATTGTGTTTGAATTTGAATTCTCAGTTACTAGTAACAGACTGAGAATAAGACTCTTGGGTTTTATTACCTATCTCTTTTCACAATAACCTAAACAGATCCGGAAAGGAAAGATTCTATTCATTGGTCCTCCAAATGTCTGCTATCTCTTTTTTTTGCCAGAAATATGATAGTACCTAGCAGGCTCTTAGTAATGGTTAAGCTGATGAAGTTAAAAGCTTCTGTATCCACACCCTTCCTTTTAGAATGGGATCAATTAAGTGAACTGAGCAAGCTCACATGGCAAGCACTAGCATAGTTTTTTATTTATGGAGAGCATATAAAGCTCTTGGATGCTCTGGCATAGGACAGTTAGTGCACATGATCTTCCCTACCCCTGGAAAGCCCATCCTTGGCCTTTTAGCTCCTGTCCAAATTTCAGATGTCTTTCAAAGATGATTTCCTCGGGGTAATCTTCCCTTATTCCCTGAGATTAGGTTTAGTTCCCATAAAATAAATTTAATAATATCCTACATTCCCTTTATAGCACTCATCAGAATGTTTAATCATACAACTAATTCATAGTTACTTGACCAGACTTAACTATACAAGGCTTTCAGTTTTCTCCAGTGTTTCACATATGCCTAGAGCAAAGATGCTTTCAGTGGACGTCTGCAGGATGAATGAATTAATGAATGAAGCTATTCATCTCCCAATATCTTATGACTCTTGTGAAAAGAGATCGGTAATGAAATCAAAGATTCTTAGACTGTTACTAATAACTGAGGCTTCTTTGGGGTCACTGAGTCATATTGTGAAGCTTGAAGTCCTGTATAGTGAATCTATAATAGAATAGTCAAGAAATGCCAGTGCTAGCCCTAATGTATTTAGGCATGGCAATATGGACAATAAGCATTTCAATGTTTCTTTTTTATGGATTTTTATACTTCCAGAATCCTGCCTCCAGCCTTACTTTTCTGAATCCAGATGCCTCTAACTTTAGCCTTGACCTATGAAAAGATAAGTAGAACAGAAAGATTGCAAATAATCTCAATAGATGTGAAATGTTATTCAGCAATGGAATAGTACCTGGGTACGCAAAGAGACTCTCCATAAAATACAAATGAATAAAAACAACAAAATTAGCATCAAGGAATGAAAATATGGTCCAAACTAGTCAAAGAGACATTTAATACAGACCTTTGTTATCCCCGCCCTGTGTCCCACTTTAATCAGTAAAGATTTCCCCAAGTGTACTTGATAATTTTTATTAGTCTTTTAAATTCAGCAACCTTCACTTTTCATTTTCAGCTTAGAATCATAGTATTCACCTATATTTGTTGAAGAATGTACATTGCATGGCTTGCATAGGCAATGAAAAAGTAATATAATATCTTAAGTGGTTTCAGTGGTGATTGACAGGAAATACTTTTTCAAAGCATTGGATAACAGAACAATGAACAATGCAGATAATCTCTATACTCTTGTTGGAGCTTATAATGCCATTGTGCAGGAAGAGGCTATCAGTAAACAAGGATATTGATGAATAGGGAGGGGAATTTCTCAGAGTGATGTATGGTGCTGTTTAGTCTGTTTGGAAAGCTATAGCAAAATGGCATAGACAAGGTAGCTTTCAGATATTTATTTTGTAAATAAATTTATTTATTTTATTCTGCAGCTTGAAAAGTTCATGATCAAGGTGCTAGCAGACTCTGTGTCTGGTGAAGGCCTGCTTCAAGATTATAGATGAGGCCTTCTCCCTGGGCCCTGTGTCCTCACATGGTGGAAGGCACAAGGGAGTTTTCTGGAGCCTCTTTTATATGGGCACTATGGTCATCCATCAGGGGCCTAGCCTCATGACCTAATCACCTCCCAAAGTCCTAACCTCCTAATACCATCACATTGTTGATTATATTTTCATTGCATGAATTTTGGGGGGACAAAAACATTCAAATGTTAATAATTATAAAGAAAATAAAACAAGGTGGTGTTACAGAGGGTCACTAGCAGCTGGTGGTGGTTGTTTTAAATAGGACCATCAAGGAGAGCTTTTTGTTGTTTTTGCTGTTGCACAGTTGACCTTTGGAGCCTCAGCTTTTTTCTCTACAGCAGTTGTTATCAAGTAGGGATACTTTTGTCCAGGACATTTGGTAACATCGGGAGACACTTTGGGCTATCACAACTAGAGAGGCGTTTTCTACTGATATCGACTGAGGAGAGGCCAGAGATACTGCAAAGCATTCAACAATGCACAGGCAGCCCCCAGTGGAGAATTATCCACTCCAAAATATCAATCATGCCAAGATTGAAAAACTTGGACCTCTGATAGCGTCTCATCCCAGCAGCCAGGTTGATTCTTCAAAGTCATGAGTCACATCACATCAAATCTCCATTCTAAATCCATCAGTGAATTCCCAGGTGCCCAGATTCGACTCAGTCTGGTTCCTGATGTCCCTCATTTCCTATTCTGCTGCCTTCACTCATTACACTCCAGCCCCCGGCCTTTGCCCTGGCTATTGCAACCAGAAAGTTTCTTCCTTCAGATATCCGAATGAATATTGCCTTACTTCTGTCAAATATTTGCTCATGTCTCACTTTTTTCTGTTGCCTTTTTTAATGGACACATAATATTGGTACCTATTTATGAAGTACAATGCGATATTTTGATTCATGTACAAACTGGGTCATGATAAACTCAGGATGCTCACCATATCCACCACCTTGAAGTTTTATCATTTCTTTATGGTGAATATAAAAAAAAAACATCTCTTCTTGGCTGAGGATGTATGTTAGTGGTAGAGCACTTGCTTAATATGTACAACACCCTGGGTTCAATCCCCAGCATTGCTAGAATTTATTTCTGATATCCAACTGTAACAGTACCCTATAACCAATCTCTCTCCTTCCCAAATATAGGGTTACACTTCTGATTGCATTACCATGCTTTTCTTCCCTGTAGCAGTTGCCATGTGTACTATACAGTTTACTTATATTATATGATAATTGCTTATTGCTTACTGTGCTCCCCCCCACACACTAGAACATAATCTCTACAAACTCAGGGATTTATGATACCGTATAGCACAAATTTATGATACTTTATATTCACATACCCTGTGAATATTTGTTGAAGGTAAAAGAAAGAAAAAGCAGAAGCTTCAATGACAGAAATGTGACTGTCAAGAAAAGTCTTGGGGAAAAAATTAAGTGCAGAGGCCCTAAAAATGAATGAGTCTGGTGTGCTTCAAGGACAGGCAGAGGTCAAAGCTAGAGTGCAGAGAATGAGGAGAAGAGCAATGCAACATGAATCAGACATATTGTCACAGACATAGCTTGTAAAGTCTCGTAGCAAACAATAGTGACCAGGTAATAAAATGTATACATGCGCTTAAATTTGTTCATTTTTAAGCCTAGTAGGTTAACAGGATGATTGTTATGCTTTGAACTCAATGGCTTTTTTCTATATACTTGCAAAGTAATCATTTCCCCATGTTAAGATTTATGAGATGATTAAAAGTCTACCTACTCTCAAAGAATTTTAATCCTGACTCTTTTTAAAATTTTACTTGGATAGAAAATTTCTATATTTATGGTACAAAACACAATGTTTGCTACATGCATACATTGCAAAATATCTAAATCAACCAATTTACCATACGTATTACCACACATGTTTAATTTTTTTGTGTGTGTGTGGTGAGGACATTTAAACTCTAATCTCTGGGTACTTTTTAAATGTGTAATATGTTCTTATCAATTGTAGTTATTGTGATGTACACTAAATCTCCTAACATCTCTCCAATGCCCTCATCCCCAACCTCTGGTAAGTACAATTTACTATTTAGTTCTATGAGTTCAAGTGAGATCACAAAGTATTAGCCTTTCTGTGCCTGGATTATTTTACTTAATACAATATCCTCTATGTTCGTGTAGTAGTCACAAATGACAGGGTTCCCTTTCTTAAGGTTTAATAGTATTCTGTTGCTTATACATAATCCCAGTTTCTTCATCCACGAATCTGCTCATGGACAGCTGGGGTGATTCCCCATCTTGTTTATGGAGAATATGCTGTAGTGAACAAGCAAGAGCAACACTGGCCCATTTTTGAAATACTCATCATAGTTTTGTGTTTTAGCCATTATTTTATGGGCTGCTATTCAAAAGTAAATATATTATCTGGAACAATAACATATAATTCTACAAATATCTGTTATCTCATCAGAAATCGATGATACTATCACCTGAATAGAGATATAAGGATTGAGGGGAGAAGAAGATAGATATTCTCAATGGACATATAATGAAAGAAATGAAAATGCCAAGGCCAGGGAAGAAAATGAGCATTTGCTTGTTAACTACTATGTCACAAGGACTTTGTTAAGTAGTTTGTATGTGCACTCTCATTTAAATGTTCAAAAGCATCTTTTATCCCATTTCAACAATGAAGAGGTTAAGATTCAAAGAAGTGAAGTAACTTGCTTGAGATCATTCATCTGCTAAAAAGCCTAGCTAGAATTTTAAATTAAAATGCTTCTGGGTCCAACATTGCTCAGGGTGATACTGTAAAATACCACAAACTAGGTGGCTTAAGTAATAGACATTTAATTCTCATAGTTTTAGATGCTGGAAAGTCACAGATTAAGGTCCTGCTGATTTACTTCTTAATGAGTGCTCTCTTCTTGATTTGCAGATGGCCATCTTCTTGTGATGTCCTCATATTTTTGTGTGTGTGTGTGTGTGTGTGTGTGTATTTAGAGAGAGGAAAGAGAGATTTTGTATCTCTCCGTCTTATACAGGCACTAATTACCTCCCAGGAGCCCCATGTCCAAATACCATCATGTTGTGGGTGAGGGCTTCAGCATGTGAATTTGGAGGAGACACAGTTTAGTCCAAAGTAAGTATCAATGCTCTTTCTGTAATATTAAGTTGCCTTGCTACTGAAAGGAACAGATCTGCCCACTTTGATATTTTGCTGAAAGTAGACCCTGAATGAATCACCTGTGAGCCTAGGCCTAGATTAATTTCCTTTAATTAAGCCAGTTCCTAAAATCTTTAGTCAATACTAAGAAAGTTTCTTTCACATACTTCTATGAAAGAAGTTTTGGTAAAGAGAGTCTGAATGAGCCTTCTATTTCTCAGTTCTCTGAAAAGTTGGATATAGTCCTATTGCAGCTTTTTTCTTATTTGTAGAGGGAACTCATATATTTGGATTTTTGGTATAGCTTTGTGTCCAATAATAAAAGTCAGAATTTATATTGTTGATTAGAGAAATCCAACCATTTACTTCATATAGTCCAAAGGACAAAGCAGCATTGTATTCTTTACAATTTCAGGTCCTGCCCCAAAAAGATGCAGATAGAGAGTAATCTGCGTTTTTAAAAAGATTCTGCTAAAGATAGTATCATGGTTTATGCCAAGCAAATGCCCACACACCTAAGTGAGGAAGTCAAAGAATTGTTTACTTTTTTTAAAATAAAAGAGAAGAAAGGTTTATTTTCCTCAGATGTCCTTCGAAGGGCTTAGCTTTCTCATCAAATTTATAACATAAATTGGTTTTAACTATAGAAGGAAACCACTCTTTCCTATTAGAGTGTTTGAAAATGATCTATCAATACAGAATACATGAATTGACTACAATTGAAATGCTTTTATTTAGAAATTCTTGCTGTATATGACAGTATAATTTAAAATAAAGAAAGACAGATCCAGTTTGAGACATTTCTCCCCAACCATAGTGTTTAAATTCTTTTTTTTTTTTGGTTAGTGTATTTGAAACCCAACATAAAAAAACAACAACAACAACAAAAAACAACAACAAAAAACTGTTGTTCTGTCTCTAGATACACTGTTTTTAAGGAAATCTTCCCTGAAAAATCAATTTATATTGAGTAACATTTTAACATCCTAAACAAAGAAGTCTAAATTGCTGCCATCTTAAATGAGATAATGGTGCACAGAATCTGACTGTTTATAGTGTAAGTTTGAGAATACTATCTTCCTATCCTGAAGAGGAGTCGTCTAAGATTTCATATGTGCGAATATATCGTCTTTCAGGATTTGCTAGAGTTAATGGTTTGTTTGAAATAGTTGCTTTTGTTTTTGTGTTGATTTTAATTGCCTATTTGAGCAGAAATGCACTTTAAGTTATTTTTAGCCCTGCAGATTGGATTTAGAATTCAGTGGATTTACTTTTCACCAACACAAATAACAAGATCTGTTATATTTGCAGCAAGCAGAGGGTGCAACACTCTATTTTTAACCCCATTTGTTCATCAAAATGATAACATTGCACTGGTTTAAGATCCAACCAGTCAAGGAAACACAGTGGATGAAAACACACTCCAAGGCAACACTGCCTTGTAAAAAATCACCGACACCCCGCATTGGTGACATTCCAGCTTTATAACATATTATTGGTAAATCTGGGAGAAGGAGTGAAATGCCCTCTGTGAAGAAGAGTGCTGTCATTATCAGGCTCATTTCTATTTTTTTTTTTTTTGCATGATAAAGATTGCCACTCATATGGATGTCACATTTGATGCTTGTCAGATAGGTTTAGACAGTTGTGGGTTGCAGTTAAAGATTGTCACTCTGTAGAATGTTTTTTAGTACTTCATTTATATAATTCCATTTTATCTAAAAAATAAGAACATGACTTGTCAGAGCAGATTCTCCCCCAACTGCTCCAATTCAACATTTTTGATACAAAGAATTGTAGGCTTCTGTTTTTTTTTTTTTTAATCCACTATCTATGAGATCCGCAAGCCTAGAAGTTAGCATGATTTAATAATGTTGTTAAATGGTTAGACCATCACTGTGCCACTGAAAATGGATGGAATTGATCGCAATACATATGGAACAAATAGCAAAAGACAGATAGGGGAATTATACTTTTAGAGTGATGGCAAGAGGAGATCCAAGGATCTGCTTTTCAGTGAAACACCATCACTGGTAAAAATTATTTGAAAAAAAAATTATTCGATAAATTTTTAAGACGAGAAAAAAAAGAGTTCATGACACGTGAGCTTGTTCTGAAGCAGAAGGGTTCTGTATTGGTTCTTTGTCTCACGAATTTAAAGAGTGAGATACAGAGACATGAAGGGTGAGAACAAAGTAACAGGATTTATTAAAGTGATAGAAAGAAAGCAGAGCCAGGTGTGGTGGTGCATGCCTGTAATCCTGGTGGCTCAGGAGGCTGAGACAGGAGGATCTCTAGTTCAAAGCCAGCCTCAGCAAAAGTGAGGGTGCTAAGCAATTCAGTGAGACCCTGTCTCTAAGTAAAACACAAAATAGGGCTGGAGATGTGGCTCAGTGGTTTAGGCTCTTGATTCAATCCCGGGTTATCCCCCCAAAATAAAACAGATCTCCCACAGTGGAAGGGTTCTCCAAGAGGGGATTGAGAATGGGTGTATGTTGTCTAGGAGTTTACATGATAAAGTTACAGAGGAGTTAGGTGGACTTGAAGACCATAGATTAGAAATTTTAAAAACAGTGTGTCTTTGAGTTTAGTCATACCAGAAGAAAACCTGCTGTCCATGTGACCTCTTTCCTGTTAGGGCGTTGATCATGTTCTGTTTTGCCTTAGGAACTGGCTCAGGGTTCTGGTGCATACCTTAGGGACCCCATAGGCCTCTGGTCACACTCTGATCTAATTAATTGGTAAATTCCTACTTAATTGGTAAATTCCTGATGGGGGAATCTCTTAACTTTGTCTAACACATTTCTGTCTCATGTTCTCACTTCCTTTTGCACAAATCCCTAGCTCACCAAGATGGGAGATCCCTGACAAAAATAGTTATTAGGTTGGAGGTTTGCTTCTTTTACCTAGCTTACATTCATGTGGCAGAAGCTGTATCCTTTAGGGGTGCAGGCTGAGAATACTGAATGCTTTTCACCTTGCCCTAGATTTCACTTAAAACTTGGAGGTTCCAGAATAGGAGTACCAATCTGAGAAGACAAAAATCTGCTTCCTTTATTAGATACTAATATAGCAGGAATGTCACTTCAAGAGAAGCTGGTCACTATCTCTGCCCCCAATTCCAGAGCATTGGCTCAGAGATTTTTCCCAGGTGAGGAGACACAGGCAATTAACACCTGTCCCTTGAAAGAACTGAGTTTATTTGAAACATAACTTAGGAATATATGTGTGTATATAAACACAGTAAAAATTGATGCAGACTGATGATAAACAATTAAGAGGAGGTATACAATTTCATAAGAACAATCAGCTAAACCATAGAACAGCTAGTTTATTAGAGAAAACAGAGCAGATGACAGCTAAGATGAGACTTCTTAACTTCAACAAACCCTCAAATAGTGGCCTCAAATATTATCTCAGTATAGAGCTCCAAATTTAATTGGATCAGAGTGTGAAACAACTGACATTATTGGAAGCAACAATATAGTCAAGTGGCAAGTAAGACTATTTAAAAGATACTAATGGAGATCAGCAGTTTAGTGAAGAGATCAGGAGAGAGATAGTCAAAGAGAACCCTAATAATACTGCTGTTATCCCAGAATGGCTCAATGCATGCTCAAGTCTTTGCCTTCTAGAGAGCAACAACAGAACCTTCATGCCATATGGCAAATAGACTTTTGAAACTTCATGAAAATTGTTTAATCAAGCTGCCAAATCAGAAAATAAGCAAATAAGAATACATCCTGAAATATGAGAGGATGTCAGTTTTCAGAATCATTGCAATGCTTTACCTAAAATGTCTAATTTTGGCAGGGGGTGCATACTGGGGATTGAACTCAGGGGTACTCAACTGCTTAGCCACATCCCCAGCCCTATTTTGTATTTTATTTAGAGACAGGGTCTTGCTGAGTTGCTTAGCACCTTGCTTTTGCTGAGGCTGGCTTTGAACTCTTGATCCTCCTACCTCCGCCTCCTGAGCCACTGTGCCAAGCGAGAACATAATTTTAAAGAGAAATTTGTACTGTTATTTTCCCTATAACATATTCACAATAGCAAAGCAAAGGAAACAAACTAAATATACATTAACAGATGAATGCATAAAGAAATAGAGGGCTGGAATATAGCTCAGTGGTAAAGAAGCCTTCAGTTCCCAGTACCACACCCAGTTCCAGTCAAAAGTAGAGTTTGCCAGATAAACCCAACAAAACAAGACTCAATATTTACTATCTAAAACAAATACTTTATAGTCAAAGATACAACTAGATTGAAAGTAAAAGGATGATAAAAGATAAATCAATGCAAATGGTAACCATAAGAAAGCTGGAGTGATTATATTAGAATCAGACAAAATACACTTTAAAACAAAAATTTCATTAGACTAAGAGGTACATTTTTAATACTAAATCTGCAATATCCAGAAAAATATCAGGAGGATATACAAATATAAACATCTGTGTACTTAACAACTGATCTCCAAAATACATGAATTAGAAACCAAGAGAATTGAGGGAAGTAATAATAGCAAATCTATAGGTGCTATTTATAATAAGGACTAGCAACAGATATAATGATAATAGTTAAAAATTTCAATGCCCCATCTTCAATAGTGAGTGGGAAGAGAGACTGAAGATAAGGAATCAGAAAACTTGAACATCACTACACAGACACTTGATGCATAGCTCCAGAAATAAAGATGTTCTTGTACTAGGATGAAGGTTGACATGTAGACTAATTGAACAGATATGAGGATCAACAAATAGATTCTCACATATAGTCAATTGATTTTTGACAAGGTTGTCAAGATGATTCCATGGGGAAAAATAATCTCTATAACAAATGATGTTGGGATAGAAAAAGAATGAAGTTATATCCCTTCTGTATACTATACAACTGTCACTTATCAAAAATACTGTTAACCAAAATCAATGTAAAGAATGAATTTTGCATCAATTCAAAATTGTAATATAATCTGTAAAATAAAAGCACTGTTCATTTATAATCTATGTCATAGTTCATTTTAGACCATTGCCTACTTTTAAACATGGCTTTAGCACTGCTAACTTCCTCTTCCCATTGTTTTAGAGATTCAGTGAAGTACACTGTAATATTTTCTTTTTCATCTTGCAAATGTAGAGCAGATCGTATTTAAATTCATTCAGAAGAATGATTCAACGTTGGTAGTATAAGTGGTTCATTCTTCATGTTTGCATTTTTTGACATAGAAGATTAAAGACATTGAGGACTATATTAGAGTCAAATAAAAAATGTAATAACCAAGGCAATGAAACTAAAGTAGGGAATATGGCATCAATTATTTTGCTGAACATTTAGCACATGGTAGAAGAATTGACTGAATTCATCATAATTTTCTGAACGGGGCTTTAGATGTACCATAAAATTAATTTTTATTTTAATGTAAATTAACAATTTATAATTGTATATATTTATGGGGTACAAAGGGAACTTATGATTTATTAATACAAAGTAGGATAATTAAATCAAGCTAATTAACATATTTATAGCCTCAAATACTTATGTTTTTGTGGTGAAAACATTTGAAACATAAATGTTTGAAAATGTACAGTACACTATTATTAACTATATTAACCATACTGTGCAATAGATCTCAAAAACAAAAAGTGGAAACTAAACCCCTCTTATTCCTCCTAATTGAGGCCTGGGCCATCATTTCCTCATACACCTTGCCCCTCTATAACTACCATTCTGTTTTCTTATCAGAAAAAAAAGCAAAATCTTCAGATTGAAAATGGTAAGTCATAAAACTATCTATGCCATAATGTGCAAAGTACTTACAGCTGTGCAAGTTTATATTTTTTGATAATTCATACCTACAAAATTATACATTACATAATTTAATTAATAGCACTTTATTACCTATCCAGCTTCTTTACAGTGTATACTGATTGATATAATCAACTTCCATCAACTTAAATGTATTAAAAATGAAATCCTATTATGAGTCAATTTGATACCATCCTTTGGGCTTAGCACACTTCTAAAATGAAACCCATCAACTTCTCTTTCCTGCTATAAAATTTGAGATCATCAAAATGAAATACTTCAATTTTGTGTAGCTAGCTTTTTTCAATTGTAATTTTAGCTCTTTGGCTTAAAGTCTATAGGTTTCTTATAAAACAATTTTCCATGTACACATGAACCACTAAAACAGGAGATCAAAGAAAATGTGTCTAAATGAAGTTTAAAAGGTAAATTGTACCTAAATACACATTGGAACATAGTCTCCTATATTTTGAAAAGGAAAATATCTTCTGTTTGCACATACTGGCTTTCTTCCTACTGTAGTATAAATAAATATATACTATCTCCATTCTTTGGCTTTCAGAGAGGAGTAGCCTAATAGTTCCTGAAGTCTACACTATGATAGTAACTGTTTCATACAACACACCTGGAAGACTCAGCGATTCAGCGATGTAGGTAATCACAATCACTTTACATAACAGATAATCCCAGCTAAATAAGATGAAATAACGTCTCAGTTGGATCGCCAACAATTTCACATATTAAAATTAACTGATTCTCACTATAATTCACCCATGTTGAAAAACAATTTATGAAATTAAAGAGAGTAGATGAAAATAACAGGAGAAGGTAGTATTTAGAAAGGAAATCATAGCTAAAAATATGTAGTAGGAATGAATCTAGTCTAAATTTCCTACATACATATATGAATATAACAGAGTGAATTTCATCTCCATACATATCCACAAGGCACTAATTAAGAAAAAAACTATAAATATCAGAAAAAAATCAGTAGAGTAGAGAAAAGAGAACAGGGGGAGGGAGGATGGAAGGGAAAGGGAAAGTACTGTGGACTGAATTACAACAAATTATATTTCATGCCTGTATAATTATGTTGAAATTAACCCCAATATTTTGTATAACCAAAAGAAACTCATAAAAAGACCTTTGCAGAAAAGATACACATAGTAGAAATTCTCAAAGTATAATCATTTAATTAAATTTGCAAGAATGGAAGATAGCAGATAAGACACAGGAATACAGGCTGAATAGCCTTAAATGACTGTATTTTCCCCTTATCTAGTTTCACTTGCTATGGTTTGTGTTATCAGTGGTCAACTGTGGACAATTGTGTTTCAAAGGTATTAAATGGGAAATCCCAGAAATAAACAATTCACAGGTTTTCAATTATATGCCATTTTAGTAGTGTGATGAGATCTTCCTCTGTCACATTCCTTCACACCCAGGCTGTAGCCATACTGGGGTACGCTACACCTGTTGGTGGCAGCCTTCTCTGTTATCAGATCAACAGCAGTAGATCCCAGCACTCAAATAACCCTTAAGTAGTAGGTTCATGCAATGGTACAGTGCTATGTCTTTCGCTTCACTTCTTCAGGTGGGCATTGTATCATCTCATATCATCACAAGAAGAAGGGTGAGTAGACACAGTAGGATATTTGCAGAGGGAGAAATCATATTTATATAACTTTTATTCTGTTATGTCATTACTACCATTACATCATTTTTACCATTAGTTAGTCTTAATCTCTCATTTGCCCTATTTATAAATTCAAATAGTACAGATAGTGTTAGATGCTATCCATGGTTTCAGCCATTCACTGGGGTTCTTGGAACATACTCCCCAACAGCTATGAGAGACTGCTTTACCCAAAATGCATGTCAATAAATATACAGATGGGAAATACAAAATAAGTGTTCAAAAGCAGAAAATGGAGAATCAGAAAATAAAATATATCTCTAGAAGGAGTTTTGGAAGGAGAAAATATAGAAGGGAGAGGAGAAATGTACAGAGACTTCAGAATCAATGCTTTTCTAAAATTAGGAATCCTCTGCTTCATGAATTATATTGATTCACAAAGAAAAAAAATCCCCAAAGCAACAAGAGTAAAAGCCTCAGTTTAGCTACAAAGGAATAGCAATTATACAGTTATGGAATTTCTTAAAGAAATAATAAATAAGCCAGTTATATTTTCAAAGTTCCAAGAAAATATAAGTGGTAATTTCCAGTTCTAATCAGCTCAACTATGAGCAAGAAAGATGGTCAGAAAATATATTTGTCTGGTTTTACTGACCCAATGGACAATGATCCCAGAAATATGAAAGGATGAAAAGGAAAACACTTTAATGTAATAATCCAGAAGAAAGGTGAGGGTGACTTGGACATGGCTATGGGGGTAGTGAGAAGTGTCTTGATTCCAGATGTCTTTTAAAGGTAGAGACAACAGGATAGATGGATAGTTTTGTGCTAGGGTATAGGAGGAAATGAGGTATCAAAAATAACTTTTAAGTTTCTTGGCCTGAATAATGGGAAGAA
Source organism: Marmota marmota marmota (assembly GCF_001458135.2). NCBI lineage: Eukaryota > Metazoa > Chordata > Mammalia > Rodentia > Sciuridae > Marmota > Marmota marmota. The sequence goes on along the minus strand of NW_026000174.1, from coordinate 40,917,270 downwards.
TGAAATTAACACTGAGATGGAAAGCCTGGTTGGTAGATTGTGTGTGTGTGTGTGTATGTGTGTGTGTGTGTTTAGAGGAGGACACACTAGAAAGGAAGAGATCAGTTTGAGATAGTTGGAGAACAGGAGATATCAGCTTTAAGGCTGACTCTATAATGGATATCCTCAAAGCTAAAAATTTTAGTGAATTAAATCAATTTGACTTAAAATATACATTGTATTCTAAATATATTCATATTGGTGTTACTTTTTCTGAGATATTTTATTGAATCTAATGAAGTTGATAAAGAAAAAAGGAGGGGTGAAGGGGCAGGACAGGTGAAGGGGCTACAGGGAAAGACAGAGGAAATCTCGAGTTCCACAAGCTCAATTGCTTAGCTCCTGAGGTACCCTCAAGGCTGAGTGCTGTCCCTTTCTAATAAGTCTGAGGCCCAAGTCTGTAGGGCTCCTCCTCTGAAGCATAAGATTTTGAGAACCTCAAACACTTCCACTTTCTCTCTAATCCAAGGCAGCAATGACTGTTTTCTATAATTATTTGTTTGTGAATTTTTTCTTCAAACATCTTTGTACTCAATTCCTTATATTCAATTCTATTTTTAAAATGCCTAGAATGTTTTATACTTTTGTAACTGCCATCCACCTGATACACTGTAAATATGAGATACAAATCCATTGCAATATAATCCACAACATTCTTTTTCATTATTCTTAAAAATATAGGCTTCAGTTTTCCTTCATTGGGATTCATAAATAGGTAGCAGGTAAAAAGGGCATATTGCACTTTATGCTAATTGTGTACTAGTTTTTATAATATTTGGGGCTATAATAAAGCAACCATGTTGAAACAATGTATAGAAATTTAAACTGAGTTTTTAAACTTAATTCCCTTTGCAAATTTTGGCATATATACTATTTTAACATAGTATAGAGCTCACATTTTCTTAATGACACACACACTATTTTTGAACAGCTCTCAGGAGTTGAAATGCTATATGGTTTTACATTTAAATGTAGACTTTTTTGAGGAGGAAGACATCTCTCCCCACTGTGGAACTGAATGACTGCTTAATTTCTTTGAAGATGATTTAAAATTCCTTTTATTTAATGCAATCTATCTTCTTTATGCAGTTTGAAAGATTTCTTGAAGTTCTTATAAATCTACATTCTCTAAGTGAAATCATGACAGTAAGGTATCATTCCCACTAAAAAAAGTTAATTTTTCTGAATGCAATAAATAAGTATTCAAATTATATAAATCATTGTTTGGAACCATAGTGGAAAGATCATTAAACAAACAAAATCTCACAAGCTAGGGGACAAAGTCCTAAGCCTAGAAAAAAGCTGTAGTATGTTTACAGTATAATATAGATAGGACTTTGTTTAAAACCTCACTATGGTGATCTATCATGCTAATACTGTTCTTTTAGTACAGGGGAGACTCTGTGATAGCATAAGCGTTGGTCAGAACTGAAAAGTATTAATCCAATATGCTCTTTCTGACCCATGATCCATCAATCATTACTGCTTTCAATGAATTAACTCAATTAATTAAACATATTGTCATGTAGATTCAGCAATCAAAAAAACCTTGATTTTACTAGAGTTTTAATTTGTAACATTTTGTACCTTTGGGGGGGGGGAGAATTATGATTCTGGTTTAAGTAGCTCTCTAAGGTCCTTATTCATCTTAACCATATGAGAGATATTCTCATTTTCACTGTACTCATCCCTGGTCCACAAAGATAAGATCCTCTAGGCCATTAGACAGTAAGAACTGTCTGCAAAAAGATTATGATTCTAGCACATCAGGTACAGGGAAGGATAGAGCAGGTATCATCAGTGGCCTCTCACATCTTTTTCCTTGTTTTAAAAAAAAACTGGATTTTATATATTTTAGGTAACAAAGCTTTTCAGTGAAAAAAAGGTTTGTGAGGCAAGACTTACAAGGGCATAAACCCTGCAGATGTGGCAATTGTTTTGTGAGCATGAACAGGGAAGAAATCAGCATTATGTAGCTTGTTGCGGATGGCAGAAAAATAAGGCACAAGGGTGTTGCAACAAGTGTGGAGTTTCCCTCCTTTCAGGCTTCTTGATCTCAGAATCTGTACCTTAATATTTAAGTTGCTCTTCTTTGGGTGTTCTGTGTTTTAACCAACTTCTATAGAGTCTCTCATATAAATATATTATATTGTAATTTATGATTTGTTATCTACTGATCACAGAGCCCAACTTATTTACATTTCTTCTGCTGTCTACATGCAAAAAAAAAAAAAATCGAAAAACATAATGGTCCCAACCACAACATCCCACCTCTGTCTTTTGCTTGCTGCCAATATGGGACATCCTCAACCAACTACTTCCTATCACTAGAGTAATTAAGGTCTGGGCTGTGCTTTCCCCTGCTCTTTTGTCCTGCTGATGGAACCTACTGCTTCACTCCATGTCCCTACATGATGTGGTTTACCCTTCCCAGTGTGGCTTACAGGCACTAAGGAGTATTATTCAGCCATAAAGAACAAAGACTTTATGGCATTTGCCTGTAAATAGATGGAACACGGAAGACTATTGTGCTAAATGAAATAAGCCAGTCTCCAAAAGCCAAAGGTTAAGTGTTTTTTTCTCTGATGTAAAAAGCTAATCCAAAATAAGGTGGGGGTGGATAAAAAATAGAATAGAAGAAGATGAAAGATCAGTGGAGTAGACTAAGGAGAATGAAAGGAAGGGAGGAGAGATGGGAGAGGGAAAGACAGTGAAATGAATCTGACCTAACATTTCTATGTGCATATATGACTATACTGCAGGGTATCTCACCCTCATTTATATCCACAAGACACTAATGTGTGTGTGTGTGTGTGTGTGTGTGTGTGTGTGTGTGTAAATAGCAGAAAGATCAGTAGAATAGAGGGAAAGGAACAGGAGGAGGGAGGAGGAGAGAAAGGGGAATACTGGGTGCTGAATTAGAGTGAATTATATTTCGTACTTTCCTAATTCTGTCAAAGTAAATTCTATTGTCATGTGTAACTAAAAAGAATCAATAAAAACAAACATATAAATTAAAATAATTCTAGGTTGAATAAAATGCAAGTAATAAACTCTTCTCTTCTTTCAGTTGACCTCCTTATATCGCCACCCACCCCTGAGAAAATTTTCACAGCAAGATAGATGTCCTGGTGTTTCACGCAGGGGCAGGCCTCTAGTCTGTTCTTGGCTTAGCTAGATGGATTCACCAGACAGTGAGTGCTGCCAGGGAAAGCATGGCTGGCATTGCTATGGTAGCCAGCACTGCTTTATGCTGCTGGCAACAGGCAGCCCTGGTGTTCCAACCTAAATTCTAAGAGACCTCTATGGCCCACGTCCCTATGGTGTACCTTGTCTCACATAATTTCTTTATACGGAAGGATTAGCCACCTTCTGGGTTATATAACTTGATCTGTTGGGTCTCGTTTGATGCTGTACCGTGTAGAGGGAAGGTCAGTTTTGATTGGCGAATACAAGACACAGGCTACTCTTCAGGAATGAAGAAGAGACATCCTCTAGAATTATCAGGGAAGGAACTACTTGAAGGAAAATTTCATACAGACTCAATAACACTGGCCTCAGTGGAAGAGTCACTTGGCCAGATTTGTTTTTTTCTCTCTGTAAAAGAATTATTGTACTACCTTCTCCTTTTAGGGAAAGTCTCTGTACAAAATTCAGACACATTATCCTCCGAGGACTTATGGGGACCCCTGGCTATATAGTGTGGTGTGTCCTCCTCATAGAAGCCAAGGCCCGCAATAACTTAAATGTTTCACAACATTGTTGCTGCTTGCTTTACTGTTATCATAGCATGTCTCCTAACCGGGTAGAATATAAGGTATCTCTCATCCATGAAGATGAGTGGCCTCATGTTGAGTGAAAAAGAAAAAGGGGAAAGAAAATTATATCCCTTTCCTTCTTAATATATCCATGCGGTTTTCTCAGCTCATCAGAGATTGCAAACCTCCCTGTAAATGTACTTGGGCACTTTTAAGTCCTGGTGCTTTTAAATTTTCTAAAAGTCTTCTCCGTAAAACAGAATTATTATAAAACAAAGAATTTGAAGGATAAAGCTACTATTGCTTCCCTGAATATAGACCCTAACTCCTCTGGGGTTAATTGGGATATCCTAGAAAGTGAGGCTGCTGATCATAGCAGAGGCCACTCAGGACCACCAGAAGTTTATCAGATAGATATCCAAAGGAGGTGTGTGTGTGTGTGTGTGTGTGTGTGTGTGTGTGTGTGTGTAGGGGGTGGTTATGTCTGGTAATTATAAATTTTATTAAAAAAATAAGTGGAGTAAAAGGACAGTGAGTGCTACGAAACCAGTAAAACTTTTTTTTTTTTTTGTACAGTGACTTCATCGCAGTGACAATAACCAAATACTTCAGTGAGTAAGGATAGCTTATATCTGGGAAGAGCATTCCAGGTAGGAGGGTGGCATATTTAGAAATTTGATGTAGATGTTGCTGGGTCCTTAGGATGAAGAGAAAAGTGAAGAACAAGATCCAGAAGTAGGATTGATTGATGGAAGGGTTAAATGATAAAATATGCACAAGAGGCTTAGCACAGTGCTTTGTATTTAGTAAGAAGGGGATAAGGGATGACTATTATTTCTCCATTCCATTTTATTAGAATTCAGAATGCACGATATAGGTATTATTTTAATCTACTGTATAGCTTGGTGGCTCATGTTTTCTGTGAAAAGTGGCTCATTATGACCTAGCAACTCTGTTGTCTTTGAATCAACCTTCTAGAAATTTCCCCATCATTCATACAATAATGCTGACATTCACAGCTTATAGAGGAACTGTTAATCTCACCAATGACACTTATTATATTCATTAGATGAAATGAAGGCCCTCTTCAATTCTGTAAAGTTTTCTAATGATTTCACCTGTTTATGCATCACAGGGATCTATATATATAGAGAGATATAAATTTAAATATAGATATCCATAACCATTGCTATATCATGACTAAAATTGTTGACCAAAAATGTGGAATATGGAAAGCTATCCAAGACATGTTAAGTGAAAAGAGCAGGTTGTTAAACCATATGTAGAGGACCCGTTATTTTAAAAACAAACAGTATGTGTTTATGCATGCATGAAAGGATGCTAAAATGGTCTCGACTGGGAGTTTTTAAGCTGAGTTCTGAGAGATGAGAATAGATTATAAATTGTTAGATGCCTCCATATCTACATTGAAGTGCTTGACCATCAAGGTAGCATAGACAATGGGAATGGGGAAAACATCATCCCAAGATTAGTCAGGGCTAATCCACATCAAGTCCAGGCTGCATAATAGACTCTAAGCAACCTGAGAGTTCTTGAGAGCAGCTAAATTGTGACTGTCTAGGGGAAGGCTTGTGAGTACACCGAGTCATTCCTGTTTCCTGCTGATAAGGAGAAAGTATAGGCCTTTTCAGCCTTGAAGACAAGAGAAGGGTTCACTAGAAGGATCATTTAGAGGGGTTTGCTTGTGTCCTCTGAAATTTTTATAATTCAAGACCTGGCATGTGATTCATGCTTGAAGGGGTCTGAGGCACTAGAGGAGACAGACCTCCACTTCCAGAGATGAGATATATACACACACACACACACACACACACACACACACGGACCAGAAAATGAAGCATGAGGAAGCCCTTCTGCAGAGGAATATCACCAAAAAGACCACCTGAGGGACCAGGAGGCCCCACATAAGGGCGGACCATCTGCAGGAACAACAAGAGATAGAATCACCTGCATCAACACTGAGGGCCCAATACAAATGGTAACATAGCAATTAAGCAAGATCTCCTATAACCCAAACTTCTCCTTTCCCTACACTACTCACAGAAAAGACTGAGGAGCTCTTGTAGCTAAGAGGGAGGAATGGAGGAACAAGATGGACAAGTACCAAACAGTCCACTATGTCCAAGAGGAAAGAGAAGGGATGATTTAGCTGTATGAGAGAGAGCTTTGATCTGGACTGGGTTTTATGATGTTGTGTTAAAAGATACTTTTAGGTAAAATCAAGACCCTCATGCAAATATAAAATGAAACCAAGATTATATTTAATTTATAAGTTAATAAGGAAAATGGAAGCATTGCCAGGGACAAGTTTTAGTGGTACATACAGCAGATGCCTCAGGGTGAATCTGCAGTCTTTGTCATGTATAAAGCAAGGGTGAGGTAAGTGCTAAAAATTCAAAGAAAGAAATAGTTCAGAGAGGCTGTAGATCTGGTTTCAGACTCCATTTCACAGCAGGCACAACTTAGGAATTAAGAACTGATTTAAGATAAACAGAGGGAAGACAGGGAAGGCTTCTCAATAAACTGAAACAGTTAAAAGAGAGACTTGAAGATCTGGGACCCAACACATATGAACTACATTGGGCTGAAGAGTTTGGGAGTAATATGAGTTAAGGCTGAAAATATGGGAAAGGTAGTTCATGCCTGTTTTGCTCAGCTTCTCATTCCTAGCTCCTGGATAAGGTGCCTGGCATTTAGTATGTACTTTATACATACCTTTTGTATGAAGGTTTGCATTATTCTGAAGTGCAAAAGGCCACTGAAGCTTCAGATCAGAAAATTAAGCAGAATGATGTGTTAGAAATAGTGTTGGCAGAGTGTAAGGGGCATTGAATAAAGAAAGTTGAAGTATATGAACTACCGAGAGGTGGGGGACGTTGGCAGTGTAAAAAATAAGTGGACATGAACTCCCTTACGAAGATAGAATTTGTGGGCAAGGTTTGGGGACCCAGAGAACCTAGGGAATGAAGAGAATAATTAAGAGATTAACTCCATATTTTTAGGTTGTATCAAAGAACCTGTATGGGAACAAGATTCTCATTAAATTTCCCAACGTTTGGACATGGCTAACTTTATTTTTGTTTTGGTAGGCATGCAAATAAAGTTCATAGATTCATCTCAAGGAAAAATTTGAAAGTTATAGTAGTTTCATTTGTGGATGTTATTGCCATTTTTGTTTTGACTTCCTCTTATTCTGTAGAACAGGACCTCTGCTCTCTGGCTATACTTTCTTCCGTAAAGGACCATTTCCATTTTCCATAATGGAAAGAGACCATGCCTTAGTTTGGTTTCCTCCAAAATGCAGAGCCTCCCTCATAGTTATTTATTTTAGGAAGTGACCTTTAAAAATAGCTTTTCATGAGACCACCCCCCCCCCTTTCTTTTCCTTTTTCCTCTCTACCCAGCTCTTGATTTTATCCTGTTGTACACCAGAGTCAGCTCCCAGTCTTTTCTGTCCTAGGAGCAGTAAGGTCTGTCCCTGCTACTGTGTCATCTCTGTTTATGAAATTATTGGATTAGCAGTTGGTTACATTGGTATCAGTACTTTTTTCCCCTTTTGAATATTTTTTAAACTACAAACAAATGCAGACAACTTCATAATTTTTATTATTATCATTGCTTGTGAATCATCCAAATTCTACTGAAACCTTATGAACTATTGCTTCAGCAACCATTTCCTCCTCTCCCAGTTCACCACTGGTGAAATTATTATGTTTCCATATATCAGAGGTTGTCACCAATTCCATTATCCAGCAATGGGATATTTATTGTTGTCCAACTGGTGAAATTTGGCGCTGGAATTTCATTCTGAATCTGATTTCTAAGATCAGCACTGGTGCCAATTATTTTTGTCTGGGCTTTAATAAATGACACAGGGTGGGATAAAAGATTTTATGTAGTTATTTTATTTTGAAAAGTAATCTCAGGAAATGGGAATGGAGTCTAAAAAAAATTAGTAAGAAGTGAGCTAGCCCTAGATGTGTAGTAACCTGTTTATCACTATGGTCAATTGGGTCTCAATACTAAAATCCCCTAGAAAAGCCCAAAGGACAAAAGAAAAAGACAAAAATGACTAACATGACTGTGAATGCCCAGCCCTCCCACTATCTCCATTTTCATTGATCAGATATTTCCCAAAGAGATTTTAGCTCACTAGCACTTTCTGTATGTCTCAGAACAACTAAATGAATCCCCACCGCCATTCTAAGGAGCAACATTCAACAAGTCTTGGGCCAGAAAGGAAAAGAAAGGGACTATACTCAGGTCATACCTGTCTTCAGCTGTTTGCCATAGTAGTGGTGGGAGTGAAACAGTTGTTCAAGGAGTAAGCTAAAGCATAAGAAAGTCTGGTAGAGAGTAACATTGGTAATTGATGTTTGAGACTTGACTGGTCTTTTAGAAACATTTATTTGTGTAGTATGCACAGAAGTTGTATTATACCTTCTACTTACTAAACACCACCCTAGTGGATTTGGTGTATAATTGTGAGGAGAAACATTATCCTTGCCATCAAAAGGCTTACAATATAGTTTGACATGAATACATTTAGTTTAAATAGTTCATGGAGTCATGGGAATTTATAACTTCAACACCTATTTCTCAACGTGATCATTTAGAGAAATTGTAAGATATTATGATGGCTTAAATGGAAATCCATACACTGTATCTCAGATCTACCGAAACAGAATCTGACAGGGCCTAGGGTTCTGTATTCCTATAAGGTCTCCAAAGATGCACATGCATGCTAATGTTGGAGATGAGCTGTTCTCAGATCTTATTCCTGAACAACAGCCTCATAAGGCTGAATGAGTAACATGGAAAGGGACTATAAATCCTTTGAAGATCCCAAATGCTTTCGTAATCTCTGCAGAGATAAATCTTACTCTATCAGAGACACTGGCCAGAATTCCCTTCCCTTCATCCATTTTTTTTTTTTTTTTGTAATGGTGACTACATATTTTCCCTTCATACAAAGCATCTAAGCTAAAAGTCTTGATGCCTCTGACACCACGTGACATGGAATGAAGAGTAACTTTACTCACAATTGTCTTCAGAAGAGAGACAAAATATGGGGAAGGAGGATATGGCAGATATGTATTAACTCTCCATGAGTCATGCCTCAGTGAATCTCGTCCCTTGCATGTGGGTGTAATCCTGTGACTTGTTTCTAGCTAATACAATATTAGCTAGGGATAGGATGTCCCTACCTTGCCTAGGTTGTGTTACATGGTACAGGTGATGAGATGTTACTCCCTTGATTACATTTTGTTAAGTAAGACTGTCTTAGCAGATTAGACTTCCCTCTTGCTGCGTTTGGAGTAGAAAGCTGCTAGGATGGAAAATGCTTATGGAAAGGAATAGATGGCAGGGAACTAACTGGTGGCCTCTAGAATCTGAGGGAGCAAGTCCTACAATTACAAGTATTCCAGTTCTACCAACAACAACCTTGTTAGTTTTGAAAACAATCTTAAATAATAAATGAGAACAGCATCAGTCAATATCTTGTGTGCAGCCTATGAGATTCTGAGCAGCCATTCCCAGGTATCCATGCCCAGACTCCTGACCCAGGGAAGCCAAAACAATAAATATGCATTATAAAATACAATGTTTATGGCAATATGTTATGCACCAATAAAAATGAATGCAGCCGGACATGGTGACGCACACCTGTAATCCCAGGGCCTTGGGGGGCTGCAGCAGGAGGATTGCGAATTCAAAGCCAGCCTCAGCAACAGCAAGGCACTGAACAACTCAGTGAGAACGTCTCTAAATAAAATACAAAATCTGGCTGGGAATGTGGCTCAGTGGTAGAGTGCCCCTGAGTTCATTTCCTGGTATCCCACGCCCCCCAAAAAAATGAATGCAGAAGACTTAGTGTACACAGTCCCATCTACTATCTATTCTAGCATTGTGAGTTTTGATGTCTAGGTGTACGTATGATATGGATTAATTAATGTTTGCTAGTGGGTTGAAGATAATAATGCAAGATTGAGACCTCAAATTTGAATATCTTCTTGGGCAGCCAGTTTATAGGAGTACCTTAAATAGAGAAGGAAAGTCAATAGTTGCCAAGCACCAGCTGTTATAGATATGAAATGTCCCCCAAAAGCTCATGTGTAATACTATGTAAGAATGCTCAGATGTAAAATAATCAGGTTATTAGAGCTGTAATCAGGGGAATGTTACACTTATGCATTAACTAAGTAGTCACTGTAGGCAGATAGGATGTGTCTGGAGGAAGTAGGTCACTCGGGGCATGCTTTGGGGGTATATATTTTATCCCTAATGAACAGAGCTGTCTTTCTTCTTCCTGGTTGCCATACTCTGAGTTGATTTGAGGAAAGTCACATTCCTCTGTCGTAATGTTCTGCCTTACTTGAGTTCAGAGCTACGGAGTTGGCCAATCACGAACTGAACCTGAAACTGTGGGCCCAAAGAAAGTTTTCTTCCTGTAAGTAGTTTTTATCAGGTGTTTTGGTCAGAGCATGTACTAAAATACTGGCCTAGTGATAGTGCTTTGAAAAATACTGTACAGTAGAAACTTAAGACCAAAAAGAACACATTAACAGATCAGGTTGCATTTGACCCATGAACTTCCAGTTTCCAAAGCTACCTTATATGCCTTTTCAAATGACTGTACCTTCCCATACTAAAACTTATCCTTAACCTCCACTTCATGGACCACTGGTGGCCTGTAAAATTACAGTTGGAAGCATATTGCATCTTTCACATATGTAACAAACAGGACAGAATGATGAAAATGCCACTCCTTTGGTTGTTTAAATTAACAATTTGGTCCTGGAGAATTTAAACAAGGTGAGAGCTCTATTTAGAAAACATGGTTTAGCTATAAAACAACAATGTTAATGATATTACTTCCATAATCTTGCCACTCATGTCCAATTCTTCTGTTCCTTCTTTCAGTTGACAATGTTGTTCCAGATGCTGGCATTGCAATGAGAACTGAAAGCGTGCTCTCTTTCCACATGGAGTTTATTTTCAAGTGGCATTCATGTTGCCCAATGATTATTATGTGTGCCTACTGTGTGCTAATGGGACCATTAGTTGGTTAGAAAAGTAAGCATTTTAAATGCTTTGTAAATATCAAATGGAGTGGCTGTGGACTCAGAATTTAGAACATTGTAGAGAAGAATTGCTATAAGTTGTGAAGTTGTATTTTACTATTTACTTAAGATTTTTTCATGTTTACATGTATTTTAGATACTGAAACCATAGATTTATGGTACTTGACTTGTATATACATTGAAAATCCTAGACAAATTGTATAGTATGTTGTAGCATCTACAGTATTATTGTTAAAAATCACATAAGATATTTATAAATTAGGGCACAGGAGTTGTCGGTGGTGGTAGCAGGATTTTGAAGGATCTATAAACCACAAATTTCAAAGTGCTGTCAAAACAACATATACTTGTTATGCCTAAAAATGTAGGAGAGCATTTTCATGTATACTATATAAGATGAAATTAATTTGTACTATGAACACAGTAAGTATCTACCCAATATTAAAAACCAAATATATGCCACATTACAGCAGTTGTTCCTAACCAGAATGGACCATAATTAACTAAGAAGTTAAAAAAAAAAAACAAATGAAAACAAAATAGAGTTTAGACTCCAACACAGGAAGCTCTAATTTTCTGAAGATTTAAGGTAGGAACCAGGCATCTGTGTTAACAGTTCCCTGGATCATTCTGATGTAACATTTATAAACAATGTACACAATTTATAGAAAGACAGATTTTGATTCTGTGCAGAGGAAGATCTTTCTAATAACTATTATAATGGTCCAGAGTTGTCATAAGTAGAATACCAAATCCAAATAGACAGTTACTAGTAATACTCAGATGTATGTATGTATGTATGTGTCATCTACCATCTATCTACATTAAATATACTATTGACTGTGCTAAATCATTCCTTTGTATTTCAGAATGAGCCAAATATTCCAACTCACTTGATATTGTTTATACCAAATCAATTTAAGTCCAAACTTTCCTTATGTTTTTTTGTAAACTGCTTAATATACAAGCTCTGTTGCAAGAGGCAAAAAAACAGAGTGAGTTCAGACTATTAGTAATTCCCACCTTTCTCATTTGCTATGTATTCTCATTAATCTTTAAAATTTATTTTTAATTGATACATAATAGTTGTACATATTTATGGGAGTCAGTGTGACATTTCAGTACATGCATATCATGTGTAATGATCAGACCAGAGTAATTGGCATATCCATCACCTCAAACATTTATCATTTCTTTGTGTTGGGAACATTTAAAATCCTCTCTAAAAGCTATTTTGAAATATGCAATTAATTGTTGTCAACAATAGTTACTCTTCTGTGCTACAGAGCACAAGGAGTTATTCTTCCTATCCAAAGGTAACCTTATATTGGTTAACTATTCCCTTCCTCTACCCTAGCCCCAACCATTCCTTGGTCCTGGTAATGACTATTCTACTCTGTACTTTGAGGAGATCAGTTTTTTAACTTACATATATGAGAAAACACAGCATATGTTTTCTGTACCTGAGACATTTCACTTAATATGTTTTCTTCCAGTTTTATGCATGTATGTTGCTGTAAATGACGCAATTCCATTCTTTCCTATCGATGAATAATATTTCATTGCATATATACTACATTTTTAATCCATTCATCCATTGATGGACACCTAGATTAATTCCTTACCTTAGCTACTGTGACCAGTGCTGCAATAAAAAAAAAATGAATGCAGATATCTCTTTGAATCGTGGTTTCAATTCCTTTGAATAAATATCCAGTAGTATGATTGCTGGGTTACATGGCAGTTCATACTTCCAGCTTTTTGAGGAAAGTGTATATGGTTTTTCCAGAATATCTGTACTAATTTCCATTCCCACAGAGTATGAGAGTTCTCCTTTCTCCACATTCTCACCAGCATTTGTTATTTTTTAAATTTTTTTATAATAGCTATTCTACCCAGATGAAATGTGATCCTATTATGTTTTTAGCTTGTGTTTCCTTGATAATTTGTGGTATTGAGCATTTTTTTTTCATATACTTCTTGGCCCGTGTGTGTCTTTTCAAACAATTTCTCCGTTTCTTTGTAATTTCTCCATTTTTAACTGGATAATATGCTTTGTGTTGGACTCTTGCATCTTCATTCTTCCAAAATAAATCTTCATTCTTCCAAAGCAGACTCTGCCAGTGATTCTCCAGAAGCCTCTGATCTCAAACTTAGGTATTTATGACTTATTAGATATATATGTGATTGATGTATGTGTATATATATATATATACACACACACATACACAAACACACACACACACACACACACACACATACACACACAAACATACATACCCTAGGAGTTAATTACTTGTCAGATAAATAGTTTACAAACATTTTTTTCCTACTCTGTGGGTTGGGTCTTCACTCTGCTGAGTGTTTTATTTGCTGTTGTTATGGTTTATATATAAGGTGTTCCCCAAAAGGTCATGGGTGAGACAATACAAATTCAGAGGTAAAATGATTGGGTTATAAGAGTATTAGCCTAATCAGTGCATTAATCTGCTGATAGGGATTAACTGAATGGTAACTGTGGGCAGGTAGAGTGTGATTGTAGGAGGTGAGTCATTAGGCACTGCCTGTTATATTTTGTTGGTGGTAAGGAGAATCTTTTTCTCTTTGCTTACTGGTGTGATATCCTGAGCTACTTTCCTCCACCACACTCTTCTGCCAGGCCTTGGATCCAGAGCAATGGAGTCAGTCAACTATGGACTGAGACCTCTGAAACTGTGTACCCCCGAATAAAATTTTCATCCTCTAAAATTGTTCTTGTCAGGTCTTTTGATCACAGCAATGAAAAAGTTAAGACAGCTATATAGCAGCTTTTCAGTTTGATGTAATCCCATTTGTCAAATTTTGCTTTTGTTGCTTTATTTTAGGGTAATATTCAAAGAAACTTTGCCCTAAACCATGCAATGAAGCCTTTTATATCAGTTTTCTTTTAGTACTTTCATAGTTTCAGGTCTTACATTTAAGTCTTTAGTCCATTTTGAGCTGATATTTGAATATGGTGATTATATTAGGGTTCTTATTCTGGGGCTTCAGTCTCTTGAACTGTGAGCTACTGGTTCTTCCAACTCTCCAGCCTGCATATAGCCATTGTAGACTATCCAGCTTCCGGTTGTGTAAACCAACCTAATAAATCCTCTTTTTATAATTATATTTCCTCAGAATAAGAGGGATCAATGATACTACCTTAGTTTGAGATCAGAAGCTTCTGGAGAATCACTGGCAGAGTCTGCTTTGGAAGAGTGAAGATGCAAGAGTCCAATGTCTTCAAAGGCTTGCAGCAGGAATCAAGAACCCATTCATGAAGAATCTAGCTTGCATCTGCTGCTGCTTTTTTGTTCTTCCAACTTGGAAGTCCAAGCCCTCATCCTATTGGACTGTGCTGCCCATGCTTACAGAGGGTCTCCATTTCTGTTGGCTAACCCACATGCCAATCATTCCTAGACACACCCTCATTGATAAACTCATATGCCCCTTAATCCTTAGCACCTCTTAATCCAATCAAGTTGATGATTCAAATTAATCATTACAGTGACAGAAGTATTGAGTGTTTTGCTTCTTTATTCTACATATGAATATCCAGTTTTCCCAGCACCACTTATCGAAGATTATTTTCTTTTTTCCAATGCATGTTCTTGCTGCCTCCCACAAAAATCACTTGACTGGAGATATGACTTTATTTCTGAGTTCTTTTATTCTATTTTATTGGTCTGAATGTTTGTTTTTTATGCCACTACCATGCCACTTTGGTTACTACAACTTTGTAGTATGTTTTGAAGTCATTTATTGCTTTGAAGTCAGAACACCTCCAACTTGGTTCCTTTTGCTGAGGGTAGCTTTAGCAAGTGTTGTTTATGATTCCAAATTTTTAGGAATGCTTTTCTAGTTCTGTGGAAAATGCCATCCATATTTTTAAAAATATTTGTTTTTTAGTTATAGGTGGAAACAACATATTTATTTTATTTCATGTGGTGCTGAGAATTGAACCCAATGCCTCATGCGTGCTAGGTAAGCACTCTACCTCTGAGCCACAACCCCAGCCCTGTCATTGCCATTTGACAGAAATTGCACTGAATCCGTAGATAATTTGGGGTAGTGTGTACACTCTAATACCACATGTATTCTTTCAGTCTTTGAACATGGGATGTCTTTATATTTTTTTTTATTAATTTTTATTTATGTGAACATCAGTAAAATTGTGATCTCTGTTTCTGGAGAATCTCCTTTTTCCTGTTTTTATATTTCCTTATGGAGGATTTTCTGCTGGAAAACCACTATTGGCCTCTCACCTAATGAATGCTATTGCTCTATCCAGCTCCCACCCTTGAGGACCAACACCTTTATTTCTTCAACTGTAGCTATTGGCTATTGAGAGATCACAGGCAGTCATACAAGAATGGTTTGCAACTTGGTCACCATTGCCCAAGTTATGTAATCTCCCAATATCAGCTTATAACCAAATATTAGTTATTATAGAGGTACTAAGGCTCAGGCCTCTTACCTCAACACAAGAGAGCTATTCAGAGCCTTCCTGATCTAGAGCTCACTGGGGGATCTGGAGAGGCAAAAGTTGCACCACAGTTCAACTCCTCCCTTGCCTAATCCTCCCTTCTTTAAATCATGTAGGTGTTGATCATCAGAGTACTTCCCAATAAATTTCCTATGCATGAATCTCCATCCCAGAGTTTCTCTCTACAGGGTTAGATATAAAGTAGGCAATTTGTCTGATTGGTGGACATGAAAGAAGGAAGGAAACATACATGCATTGTTCATCCTCTGGGGGAACTTCTGTGGATCTTCCTGTCTTTGAGGAGCACACATTAGTTAGGGCCTGCTTGCTATCTTATCAATGAAGAGGCCTAATTCTCTTGGAGACAAATAGTGGTAAATGCTGCCTGAGATAGGGTGAGCTGCTTGCTCCAGAGTTAAAGTCATGTTCTTCTATAAACAAGAATTATATTTTGATCTCCATCTGTCTGATTGCTTCAACTATTTTATAACTATGAACTTGGGCATAGTAAGACATTTGTGTTGTTTACTGGGCCACTTAAAGGTCCAGTGAATACTTATTTCACAGAAATATCAAGCACTTAAGTTGCTTAGTGCAGCACCTGCTATTTAATATGTGACAAATAAATACTTAATCTAACGATGCAAAAAACCACAACATAATGACAGATGTGTTTTAAATTTTTTTAGTTTATCCAAATCCAGATGGTGTTGAATAATCTTTGGAAGTATTTATACTGGTATGAAAAATACAGACCATAGAAGAAATGCTTATGTTAAAACTTGGTGTTGGTCCATAGCCTCCCAAACAACCTAAATCTACCACCTTGAAATGCAGCTGCCTGTGTGATTTTCAGTGATGGCAGGGAAGTAATTTCTATTTTTTTCTGTGTGTTGATTAGTAGCATTCATGTTAATAAGACTTTACACCAGAAGAAAGGTCTGAAGTAAGAGCTCTCTGAGTCTGGATTTTATTCATCCTTTCAAATCCCACCTAGCTTTGATTAATCACTAATTTTGTGCCAAACCTTGAATTAAGTAAAGTTTACAAATACTATTTTATTTAATCCTCCCATGAAGAGAACTCCTGTGCTACAGCTGTCTCCTAATAACATCACTGGGATTCTTTTATCTAGAGGCCTTAATAAACCAAGGCACATCTTGACACAATTTAAAAACAATTATGTGCAAAGGCAGAGTAATGGGTTGCATCCATTTTCAATGAATATCCTTCTGCATGGAATTAAAGAACAGGAATCATGCCAATACTGAACTGTGAGGAGAGCTGTTTTAAAATTCACCCATGTGTAGAAATATGGGTCAACAGAAGAATATGAAGTAGTTTTGACTTGGGAATCATGTAGGCCTTAGGGGAAATCAAATAGTGTATAAATATATGAATTTTATTAGGCTTTTTGGTCCTTAAGATCATCATACCAACTAAGTGAAACAATCTTAGCAAAGTATGTAGTATAGTGAACTGCCTGACAAAAAGCATTTCCTCAATTAAAGAAAGCTTTTTGTATCCACTATTCATAGTGATAGTGACAAAAATTCTCATAATGGAAATAAATCTACAAAGAAAAAAATCCAATAACAGAACAACACACCCAATAGCTTCCACCTTTCTCTTCCTTAATGGGACCCTCATTTTATCCAGGCAGCAAAGAGCAGATGTTCTAGATCTCAGGCAAGTGAACCTTTCTCACACTACCAAGTTAAGAAAATCAGTCATACTTGATCTAAAGACAATAAAATCTATTCCCCTTTATTTTGCATATGATGCTGTTTCAGACTCTCTCGCATGGGGTAAAGTTATGAGAGAGCTAGAGAAAAGAATTTTCCAATCAATTTTTTTTCCCGTTCCTGATAAAAAGAAGAATGGTGCACCTGAATGTATCTTTCACTGTGGATTCTGCTTCTCCTTGTTTATTTACTCCTGACTGTGTGATGCTCAAAATCATGAAAACTATAGCATAACTGTGCGGCAGGCATAAGGATGAAAAGCCAGCCTGCTGAGGCATTCAGAGCAGATAAAAAGATGGGCTATCTTGAGAGTATGTGAAGTAACTGTCTCCATTGTCCAAATCATTGCTGATTGAACAGACTGCTATTTGAGATCATAGTTGATATTCACAAAGTAGTCATCCCTAGAGCATTTGTCATAGTGTTGACTGTCTTTTATCTGTTGTCAATGACTTGGCAAATAGTAAAATTAATTAAAAAAGTGCAAAATAATTGTTGGAGGATGTTGCAGTGACCAATGATAAATGGTCCTCCTTGTTGTAGTGATGTCTGAAAAACTACTGCAATACTTTCTTCTAGCTCAGTCTTTGGCCAGGTAAGTAGTACAGCTGTACTCTGGAGATTCACACATGGTCTGTTAAATATCGTTGCCTCTGCAGGTCATCTATTCCTAGGTTATAAGAGGGTTCTATACAGGGAAGGTCCTTGTTCACTGTGGAAGGAGGAATAGGAAGTGCTGGAGTTCAAGTTCCCCTTTCTTCTGCTGTTCTGGTTAATCTCCACTGATACTGACTAGGTGAGAGATGTATGACCCTGAATTGCTGAGACTGTCTTAGGAAATGGCTTAAAACTCTAGGATTGTTGGACCACTAATATTTATCTATTTCTCTGTGGGGGAAAACAGGCAATGCTAATACTATTGCTACAAACCCAGCTATGAATGGGGGCACCTCTCAATGAACTCTTCCTTTCAATCATCTTCTTTTCCCCAGATCAGAGTCCTAGGATTGCAGAGAACATTAATTCAAGATTGGTAGAGCTAGTATAAAGCTGGGATAATCCTAATAATTGATGGAGCTAAGATAATGGTGTTAATGAATTTATAGACAAGTTCTATTTACAGAGACTAGAAGTCACAGAATGACTACCAACTAATTGAAGGAATTGTTGGAAGAGTTGATATGATTCACTACAATAAATAATTGCTCAGAAAGGCATATTAATTATCTAGAAATAGCTCTGTCAAACAAAATCACAGAAGCAACTTATAAATAAATGATTTAGAAATTATTGAAACATGATGAGCATTATATTATACTTTGAATATAGTTGACAACAATTTAAAAGGAAATTTGTATTTAAAATTTTGAATTATATATTTATTTCTTTTACTATGTGACCACTATTGTTGGTATTTGCTTGAAAATATCTTCATTGCTTGCAACTGAGCTTCCTAAATGACACATGCACTTTGATGGAAAGGAGAGACAATCATTTAATCCCAGCAATAGGTGTAGAAAGTTGACTTCTTCAGTGGAATTTCAATTCAAATTTTAGATAAAGTCAAATTCTACCACATTGGTAAATTTCCCCATCTTTTGAAAATTCTCTTGATGCCACTCTTCTTGCTGAGGCCTACGTCAGGATTATTTGAACTTGCTTGTCTCCTTTTCCATATAAAGTGAATGAAAAAACACCAAACCACATTTTCTCTTAATGTGAAGCTCAGATACTGATGCAATTCAGTAATGTGAAAGAAGCAGCTGGAGAAATGTTCCAGGTTTCAGTCACCCTTAAATGGAAGACTATCCATCACAATATATCCTTTGTAAGTAACCCTTGCCTTATCCTGGATGTCAAGACTAACAACTCAGGGATAACTTGCTGGAAGACTGTTCCAGTTAGAAACTTTGAGCAACCTTCCTCTCCTTCCTTCTTTCCCCAAAATAATAATTTCTTTCATTTATAATTGATAAAAAATAATTGTGCATATTTATGGGGTGCAAAATTATGTTTTGATCTATATTTGCATTGTAAAAAGATTCAGACAAATAATTTACATATACATCACCTCACCAACTTGCCATTTTTCTTTTGTAGTGAGAAGGTTTATAATCTACTCTTTTAGCAATTTATTATGAACTGTGGTCACCATGCAGTTTGATAGACGGCTACAGTTTATTGCTCCACCCTGAGAGTTTTTATCCTTTGATCAGCATTTTATTATTTTTTTCAACCCTTCTCCATTCTTTCCAAACTCTAGTAACCAACTTCTGACTGTTTCCATGAGATCAACACTTTTAGGTTCCACATATAACTGTTGTCATACAGTATTTGCCCCTTTGTGTGCCTGGCTTATTTCATTTAGCATAATATCTTCTAGGTTCATCCACATTGTTGCAAATGACAAAATTTCCTCCCTTTTAAAGGATGAATAATATTCCATTGTATATAGACACAAAATTTTATTAATCCATCCATGGATACTTACATAGATTTTAAATCTTGGCTATTATAAATAATTCTGCAGTGTACATGAGAGCTCAGGTATCTCTTTGAGATCCTGATATCAGTTCTGCTATGGTTTAGATGTGGTGTCCCCCAAAAGCTCACATGTGAGACAATGCAAGAAGGTTTGGAGAAGAAATAATTGAGTTATAGCCTCAACCTAATTAGTGAATTAATCCCTGATGGGATTAATTGAGTGGTAACTGGAGGCAGGTGGGGTGTGGCTGGAGGAAGGAGTTCATTGGGGGCGTGGCTATGGGGTATATATTTTGCATCTGGAGAGCAGAGTCACTCTCTCTGCTTTCTTATCATCATGTGAGCTGTTTCCCTCGGCCATATACTCAGCCATGATGTTCAGCCTCAACTTGAGCCCTGAGAAATGGAGACTGCTGTCCATGGACTGAGACTTCTGAAACCGTGAGCCCCCAAATAAACTTTTCCTCCCCTAAAATTGTTCTGGACAGATCTGTTAGTCACAGTATTGAAAAATCTGACTAAAACAAATTCCTTTAGATATACACCCAGAAGTGGATTTCTGGATCATATGGTATGGTACTTTTGATTTATTGAGGAACTAACATGATGTTTTCCATAATAGCTGTAGTAATTTATATTCCTACCAACAGTATATGTGGGTTGTCTGTGCTCCAAGACTTTACCAATACTTATTGCCTTCATCTTTTGAATAATAGCCGTTCAACTAGCCATTCTACTCACTATGGTTTTAATTTGCATTCTCTGATGACTAGTTATTTTGAGCACTTATTCATAAACCCATGAACATTTGTACATCTTCTTTGGGGAAGTGTCTATTTTGATCCTTTGCCCGCTGTTAAATTAGGTTGTTTTCTGTCTTTGGAGTTCCTTGAGTTACTTATATTTTGGATATGAACACCTTGTGAGGTGCGTAGAACCCCTTTCTATTATTCCATAGGTTGTCTCTTCACACTGTCAATTGCTTACTTGCTATGCAGAAGCTTTTTAGTATGATGTAATCCCGTATCTCAATTTTTGCTTCTGTGGCCTTTGCTTTTATTCTGTCCAAGAAATCATTGCCCACACCAATGTCACGGAGATCACACCCCGTCTCCCCCCACCCTGCATGCCATTTCCTTCCAGTACATTTATAGTTTCAGGTCAGACACTTAAATCTTTTGTCGATTTCAATTAAATATTTGTATATGGTATGAAATAAGGGCCCAATTTTATTAAGTGCGTGAATAGCAAATTTTCCTAGCATCACTTGTTAAAGCTACTGTCTTTTTCTCATTGTATGTTCTTAGCCCTTCTATTGAAGAATAGCAACTGTCAATGCATAGATTTATTTCTGGACTCTGTTCGTATTCATTGGTCTATGTGTCTGTTTTGGTGCTAGCAATAGCATGTTTTGATTATTATTGCTTTGTAGTATATTTTTAGTTTGGGAAGTTTGATGCCTCCAGTTTTGTTCTGTTTGCTTAAGATTGCTTTATTTGTAATTTCATGAGAAGTTTAGGGTGTTTTTTTTTTCTATTTATGTGAAAAATGTTGACAGCATTTTTATAGGGACTACAATGACTTTGTAGATCACTTTAGGTGTTATGGGCTAAATTTTAGCAGATTACCTCCTCCATTTCATGAACCCCAGATAGCTTTCTATGTATTTTTTTTCCATTTCCTTCATCATCTTTTTAAATATAGTTATCAGTATACTGATTCTTAAAAAACCTCCATGGTTAAATGGCTCTCATATTAGGGTAATAATTCGGGCCTCAAAAAATGATTTCAGATGTTTTCTGCTCTTCAATTTTTGGGGGGAAGAATTGGAGAAGGATTGAAATTATACTCTTCTTTTAGTATTTGTTATAATTCACCATCAGGTAGAGTTTGTTATCAGGTCTGGGACTTTTCTTTGTTTAGAAGTTTTTGATTATTGATTCATCTCATTTGTTATTGGCCTGTTCATATAGTCTGTTTCTTAATAAATCACTTTTGGTAGGTTGTGTTTTCGAAATTTATCCATTTCCTTTTAATTATCCAGTTTGTGGGTGTTATGGTTTGGATGTGAGGTGTCCCCCAAAAGCTCGTATGTGAGATGATGTCAGAAGGCTTATAGGAGAAATAATTGGGTTGTGAGAGCCTTAGCTCAATCAGTGAATTAACCACCTGGTGGGATTAATTTAGTGGTCATTGAAGGCAGGTGAGGTGTGGCTGGAGGAGGTAGAGATTGAGGCATGGCTTTGGGATACATATTTTGTATTTGGCCAGTGGAGTCTCTCTGCTTGTTGATCATCATGTGAGTGGCATCCCTTCTCCACACTCTTCTGTCATGATATTCTGTGGGCTGGGACCTCTGAATCCGTGAGCCCGCAAATAAACTTCTCCTCCTTAAAATTGTTCTTGTCAGGTCTCTTAGTCAAAGCAGCAAAAAGCTGACAAAACAGTTGGTATATAATTACTCAAAGTAATTTCTTATAATTCTTTGTATTTTATGGTGTCAGTTCTAATGTCTTAGTTTTCATTTACAACTTTATTTATATGAACCTTCTGTCTTTCCTTCTAATGTAGTCGAGTTAAAAGCTTGTCAATTTTGTTTGTCTCTCAAACAAAACAAAACAAAAACCCCCTTTGTTTCACTGTTATTTTAATTTTTTCCCCCATTTAATTTTCCTCTGATCTTTGGGCTAAATTTGTTCTTTTTCTAGTTTCATGGGATGTCAAGTTAGGTTGTTTATTTGAAATATTCCTTCTTTCTTAGTATAAGCATATCACTATAAACTTAAGTGCATTTCATAAGTTTGATTTGTTGTCTTTCCATTTAATTTTTCTCAAGATATTTAAAAATTTTTTTTCAATTTCTCCTTTGACTCAATTGATGTTCATTTGTATGTTGTTTTATTTACATATATTGTGAATTTTCCAATTTTTCTTTTCTATTGATTTTTAATTCTATATTATTGATTTGGCATTATATAAATAATCTTTTCCATTGTCTTGAGTTTAAGGCTTGTTACCTAACATTCGATTTATCCCGGAGAATGTTTACCTTGCACTCGAAGAAGAGATATCTTCTGCTACTAACGATAGAATGTTCTGTATGTCTGTTAGGTCCATTCATTCTGTAATGTTGTCCAAATTCGATGTTTAATTACAGATTTTTTGCCCATATGATATGTCTAGTTGGTAGAAGTGGTAGTATCAAGTTCCCCTGCTATTCTTGCACTGTTGTGTATTCACCTTTCTGTTCTGTTAATACTTTTTCATAGATGTTTGTGTTCTGATATTGAGCACATATGCAAATATTTTTTTATATTCTCTTGATGAATTGAACCCTTTATCATTATTTAACGACCTTGGTCTCTTCTGATGATTTTGGACATGGTCTATATTGTCTGATATAAGTATA
This sequence comes from Marmota marmota marmota, assembly GCF_001458135.2. NCBI lineage: Eukaryota > Metazoa > Chordata > Mammalia > Rodentia > Sciuridae > Marmota > Marmota marmota. The sequence continues at coordinate 40,894,225 of NW_026000174.1, read as the reverse complement.
GCTTCCCCTACTCTCTTGGTTATCATTTGCATAGAATATTTTCTTCTATCCTTCTCCTTTTTTTTTTTTTTTTTTTGGAGGTACATTTAGTCTACACCAAATTTGGGGGAAAAGAAAAAAAGAGGGAGCAAAGACTCTGGTCGTTTAAATTTCCAACAGTGGGAGGAATATGCAACAATAATGACTTCTACTTCTGTTTATACCTCTGTGATCAGAATTAGCAGGCAGGACACAAATCCCCAGTACTTACAGAACTTTGTGCTTTGTGCCCACCACCAAGATTTCCAGTTTCTAGGAGACCATACATAGTTTCCTTCCCAGGGCCACAGTGGCAGGTGAGTATCTATAACTGTGCTAAGAGATGAAATTTACCAAAATTATTTACAATTTGCCATATAAGTCTTTCCCTAGAAGTTGGAGATCTTCAGTAGACTCCATAGTTTCAAAATAGTTACATCAGACAGATTCTTCCAGTGTAATTTTTGTCTAGGTGGGAGACAGATTTATCATGCTTCCTCCTCCACTATCTCCCAGAATTCCCCTTTACTAAATTTGAAAGTAAAGAATGTAGCTTCCAACTTTTATTTTTCAAAATTGGTTTGTTTAGTCTAGACTTTTTGTATTTTCATATGAATTTTAGGATAAGCATGCCAATTAATATAAAAAGCCTGTGGGATTCTTATTGGATTTCATCAGACTTGTAACTTTATTTTATTTACTCATATTTATCATTTTGGTACCATTGGTTACTTTGTATAGATTCCAATTTCTATCTGGTATTATTTTCCTTCTGCTAGAAGACGTTTTAACTTTTTTTTAGTGGAAATATGCTAGAAATGAGTCTTTTGGATTTTGTTTGCAAAGTATTTAACCTTTGTTTTGAAGGATATTTTTGGCTGATATAATTATCATAGTGTTTTTCATATATTTGCCTATTGTCCTATAACTTACATTTTTCCCTTGTATCATGTCAATCACATTTATTGATGTTCTCTAGTATCTAATGTTTCTTTTTCTATAACTGTTTCTGCTTGTTGTCAGTGATTTATTTGATTTCCTTGGTTTTCATCAAGATCCTTGCAGTTGAGAATTTATAGTTTCTGACAAATATTGAAAAATTTCAGACATTATTACCACAAAACATTTTTCCATCTTCTCTTTACTCTTATGATTACTAGATTAGATGGTATTTTCCCACAAATCACTAAGGATCAATTTGCATTCTTTGGTTTTTTAAAAATTTATACTATAATATTATGGGAACACTTAAAATGACAACCACCTTCTTAAATGTTTAAAAAATATTTTGTTTGTTCTAATTATACATGAGAGCAGAATGCATTTTGAATCATTGTACACAAATGGAGCACAACTTTTCATTTCTCTGGTTGTGATAGAGTTGCACCACATGTACAGTCATACATGAACCTAGGGTCATTACCTCATTCCACCATCTTTCATACCCCTATGTGTAGCGCCCCCTTGCCCACAAGGAAGACGCAACACTCAGGAATCTTCTTTCAGCAGTTTATTCAGGCCCCTGACAGTCCTTCTCCTCAGTTCTCCTCTTCAGTTCTCCCCCTCCGGATGCCCCTCCCAGCCTTAATAAAGCATCTCAAGCCCCAATGCAAAGCAGCCACGTGGAGCTTTCTCATAGAGTGATGAAAAGTCATGTGCCAACTCTCCCAAACAAGGAGTTGTTTGTCACAGACCACAGCGGAGCCAGCGCCATCATGTAATGGCGACCATAATTTACATAAACGGCAGAAACGGCTCACCACAGTTCCCCCTTTTTGTTTTCTTAAAACAATACAGGTGAGAGTAGAGGTCCTACCCCACTGTGCAGAAGTGGCTGCAATGTATGGTTCAGTCCCAAGGAGGCGCCTTCCCCAGACCCGAGACCATATCAGCCGATGCCTTTTTTCGTGGGGCGGGGAGTGAACGCGTCTAACCCGCATGCAATAGGACATGCTCTCCTTGAGGTCCATGTCAAGGATCACTCAAGTGCAGTGCTTTGCCTCGCATCCTGTATCGTGGCGATGGTGGA
>NW_026000174.1:40874139-40884481 GCF_001458135.2 Marmota marmota marmota | reverse complement strand
TATATATATATATATATATATATATATATATATATATAATATATATCACAGTTTCTTTATCCATTCACCTATTTAAGGGCATCTAGGTTGCTTACAGTTTATCAATCATGAGTTGTGCTGCTATAAACATTAAAGTGGCTGTATCACTGTAGTATGCTGTTTTTAAGTCTTTAGGGTATAGATGGAGGAGTGAGATAGCTGCGTCAAATGGTGGTTACATTCCAAGTTTTCTAAGGAATCTCCAAGTACTTTTCATATTGGTTGCACCAATTTGTAGTCCCATCAGAAATGTGTAAGTGTACCTTTTCCCCCCACATCCTCACCAACAATATGGTTGCTTGTATTATTGATAACTGCCATTCTGACTGGAGTGAGATGAAATCTTAAAGTAATTTTGATTTGCATTTCTCTAATTACAAGAGATGTTGAACATTTTTTCATTGTATTTGTTGACTGATCATATATCTTCTTCTGAGAAGTGTCTGTTCAGCTTCTTTGCCCATTTATTGATTTTTTTTTTGATGTTAAGTTTTTTGAGTTCTTTATATATCCTGGATATTAGTACTTATCTGAGTGCATATGGCAAAAATTTGCTCCCCAAATGTAGGCCCTCTCTTCATCTCATTGATTGTTTCTTTTGCCAAGAAGCTTTTTAGTTTGAGTCTATCCCGTTTATTAATTCCTGATTTTATTTCTTATATTTTAGAGTCATGTTGAAGAAGTCAGGGCCTAATTTGACGTAATGAAAATTTGGGCCTACTTTTTCCTCTATTAGGTTCGGGGTCGCTAGTCTAATTCCTAGGTCCTTGATCCACTTTGAGTTGATTTTTTTGCATGGTGAGAGAGAGGGATTTATTTTCATTTTGCTGCATATGGCTTTCCAGTTTTCCCAGCACCATTTGTTGAAGAGGCTATCTTTTCTCCAATATGTTCTTTGTCACCTTTGTTTCATATGAGGTAACTGTATTTGTGTGAGTTTGTTTCTGTGTCTTCAGTTGTGTACCATTGGCCTACAAGTGTATTTTGGTGCCAATATCATGCCATTTTTGTTACTATCACTTTGTAGTATAGTTTAAATTCTGGTATTGTGATACGTCCTGCTTCACTGAGGATTGCTTTGGCAATTCTGGGTCTATTATTTTTCCAAATAAATTTCACAAGGAATGATTTTGGGATATTATTTATTTATTTATTTATTATTTATTGGTTGTTCAAAACATTACAAAGCTCTTGACATATCATATTTCATACATTAGATTCAAGTGGGTTATGAACTCCCATTTTTACCCCAAATACAGATTGCAGAATCACATCAGTTATACATCCACATTTTTACATAATGCCATATTAGTAACTGTTGTATTCTGCTACCTTTCCTATCCTCTACTATCCCCCCTTCCCTCCCCTCCCATCTTCTCTCTCTACCCCATCTACTGTAATTCATTTCTCTCCTTGTTTTTTTCCCCCATTCCCCTCACAACCTCTTATATGTAATTTTGTATAACAATGAGGGTCTCCTTGCATTTCCTTGCAATTTCCCTTTTCTCTCCCTTTCCCTCTCACCTCATGTCTCTGTTTAATGTTAATCTATTCCTCCTGCTCTGCCTCCCTGCTCTGGTNAATGGTGCTGGGAAAACTGGAAATCCATATGCTACAAAATGAAACTGAATCCCTTTCTCTCGCCATGCACAAAAGTTAACTCAAAATGGATCAAGGAGCTTGATATCAAATCAGAGACTCTGCGTCTGATAGAAGAAAAAATTGGCTCCGATCTACATATTGTGGGATTGGGCTCCAGATTCCTTAATAGGACACCCATAGCACAAGAGTTAATAACAAGAATCAACAAATGGGACTTACTCAAACTAAAAAGTTTTTTCTCAGCAAGAGAAACAATAAGAGAGGTAAATAGGGAGCCTACATCATGGGAACAAATTTTTACTCCTCACATTTCAGATAGAGCCCTAATATCCAGAGTATACAAAGAACTCAAAAAATTAAACAATAAGATAACAAATAACTCAATCAACAAATGGGCCAAGGACCTGAACAGACACTTCTCAGAGGAGGACATACAATCGATGTTGGGATTTTTAAATTGGAATTGCATTGAATCTGTAAAGCACTTTGGGTAGTATGGCAATTTTGACAATATTGATTCTGCCTATACAAGAACATGGAAGATCTTTCCATCTTCTAATGTCTTCTTCAATTTCTTTCATTGCTGCTCTGTAGTTTTCATTGTAGAATTCTTTCACCTCTCTTGTTAGATTGATTTCCAAGTATTTTATTTTATTTTATTTGAGGTTATTGTGAATGTAGTTTTCTTAATTTTTCTTTCAGAGGATTCATATGATTCTTATCTTTAAGTCTATTGTTGTGATGGATTACATTTTCAGAGGATTCATCACAGATGTATAGAAATGCACTGGATTTATGGGCATTAATTTTATATCCTGCTACATTGCTGAATTAATTTATTAATTCTAGAAGTTTTTTAGTGGAGGTTTTTGCATCCTCCAAGTATAGAAACATGCCATTGACAAATAAATATAGTTTGAGTTCTTCTTATCCTATTTGTATCCCTTTAATATCTTTCATCTGCCTAATTGCTCTGGCTACAGTTTCAAGAACTATGTTTAGTAGAAGTGGTGAAAGAGGTCATCCCTGACCTGTTTCTGTTTTTAGAGGGAATGCTACCAATTTTTCTCCATTTAGGATGAGGTAGGTTTTGGGGTTAGAATAGATTGCTTTCACAATGCTGAGCTATATTCCTACTAACCCTAATTTTTCTAGTGTTTTGAACGTGAAAGGGTACTGTATTTTCTCAAATGCTTTCTCTGCATAATTTGATATAATCATATGATTCTTATCTTTAAGTCTATTGTTGTGATAGATGACATTTTTTGATTTCCATATGTTGAACCAACCATGCATCCCTGGAATGAATCCACTTGATCATGGTGCACTATTTTTTAACATGTTTTTGTATGCAATTTGCCAAAATTTTATTGAATTTTTGCATGTGTGTTCATCAGAGATATTGGAAATTTTCATTAGAAATTTTCTTTCTTTGATGTGTCTCTTTCTGGTTCTGGTATCAGGATGATACTAGCCTGTAGAATAAATTTGGAAGGGTTCCCTCCTTTTCAATATCATGGAGTAATTTGAGGTGTATTGGTATTAATTGCTGCAGTCTGGCTGGACACAAATCGGGAGCCAATAGTGTTTGTCATGACACTTTTCATCACAAATTTTAGTGATTTGAATTTTCTCTCTCCTTCTTTTCATTAGGGTCACTAAGGGTTTGTCAATTTTATTTTTTCAAAAAAACAGCTTTTTCCATTTTTTAAAATTATTTCTTTTGTTTCAATTTTATTGATTTCATCCCTAATTTATTTATTTCCTGTCTTCTGCTTCTTTAGTGTTGTTTTTTTGTTCCTCTTTTTCTAGAGCTTTGAACTGTAATGTTTTGTCATTTATTTGTTGACTTTTTCTTCTTTTAATGAATGAACTCCACGCAATGAACTTTTCTCTTACTACTGTCTTCATAGTGTTCCAGAGATTTTGATATGTTGTATGGAAATTCTCATTTACTTGTAAGAATTTTTTTGTCTCCTTCCTGATGTCTTCTGTTATTTGTGCATCATTCAATAGTGTATAATTTAGTCTCCAGATATTGGAGTAGCTTCTATTTTTTATTTTATCATTAATTTCTAATTTCATTCATAGAATGCAGGGTGGTATCTCTATTTTTTTGTATACACTAAAACTTGCTTTGCAGCATAAAATATAATCTATTTTAAAGAAGGATCCATGTTCTGCTGAGAAAAGTATTTGCTTGTTGATGGATGGAATATTCTATACATAAGTTAATTTATTTAGTTCTATAGTTTCTTTGTTTAGTTTTTGTTTGGAAGAGAGGTGAGAGAGGTGTGTTAAAGTCAGTATTATTGTGTTATGGTCTATTTGATTATTGAAGTTGAGAAGGGTTTGTTTGATATAAATGGATGCCCATTGTTTGGGTCATAGATATTTATGATTGTTATATCTTATTGATGTAAGATTACCTTAAATAGTATAAAATAACCTTCATTATCCCTTTTTACTAACTTTGCTTTAAAGTCCACTTTATCAGATATGAGGATGGAAAATCCTACTTGTTTACGCAATTCATGTGATACGGTTTTTTCCATCCTTTCACCTTCAGACTGTGGATGTCTTTTCCTATGAGATGAGTCTCTTGAAGGCAGCATATCATTTGGTCTTTTTTTTAAAAAAAATCCAATCTGCTATGTGAGCAAATATAGGCAATAATTGATCACTCCAACAAAGAGAGCAAACACAGGCAATCATTGATTACACCAACAGAGAAAAGAAAACAAACACAGGTAGCAAAAGATTACTTCAAAGAAAGAGATTCTTTGAATTGATGAGTTTAAGCCATTGACATTCAGGGTTATTATTGAGACATGGCTTGTATTACTGGTTATTTTGCTTTTTTTACCTTAACTTGGGTTCTCCTTTGGCTTTTCCTTTTAGTGTAGTTGCTCCCTTTTGCGAATTTTCATTGTTGTTTTTCATTTTCTCCTAGTGGAATATTTTGCTGAGGATGTTCTGTAGTGCAGGTTTTCTTTCTATAAATTCTTTTAACTTTGTTTATCATGGAAGGTTTTTATTTTGTCAGAGTTGGTATATGTTGTTCCAGGATCTCCTGGCTTTGAGGGTCTGGGTTGAAAAATCTGCAGAGATCCAAATTGGTCTTCTCCTGTATGTAATCTGATTCCTCTCTCTTGCAGCCTTTAAAATTCTATCCTTATTCTGTATGCTAGGCATTTTTATTATAATGTGTCTTGGTATAGATCTGTTGTAATTTTGTACATTTGGTGTCCTATAAGCCTCTTGTATTTGATTTTCCAATTCATTCTTCATGCTTGGGAAATTTTCTGACATTATGTCATTGAAGAGGTAGTGAATTCCTTTGGTTTGAATCTCTGAGCTTTCCTCTATCCTGATAAATCTTAGATTTGGTCTTTCAATGTTATCCCATAATTTTTGAATATTCTGTTCATGGTTTCTTACCATCTTCACTGTGTAGTCAATTTTATTTTCAAGATTGTATATTTGTCTTCATTGTCTGAGGTCCTGTCTTCTAAGTGATCTAGTCTGTTGGTTATGCTTTCTATTGAGTTTTTTATTTGGTTTATTGTTTCCTTCATTTCAAGGATTTGTGTTTGTTTTCTATTTTTTTCAGAATCTCTGTCTTTGAAGTAATCTTTTGCTACCTGTGTTTGTTCTCTTATCTCTATTGGTGTGATCAGTGGTTGCCTTTATTTGCTCTCTTTGTTGGAATGATCAATTTTTGACTATATTTGCTCACTAAGGTCATTCTTTAATTCCCAGATCATCTTAAGTATCTGCATTCCGAACTGCTTCTCTGACATTTTATCTACTGAGCTGTTGATGGATTCCATTGTTGTGGTATCTTGGTTTGTTAGGGGCACTTTCCTCCCTTGTTTTTGCATATTGTCTATTTGTCTTCCTCTCTTGCAGTGCAGATTTGAGATATTGTAGCTTCTAACCAATTGTCTTGTAGTGTCCCTGCAGGTTACCAATGCCTCACCTTTAAGAAGGAAATCAATGTTTATAGCACCCAATGCAATCAATATGCAGCCATAAATCAACTAGTTTCTATTTTGATATTTACAGTTTTGTTGTTATAAAAAGAAACCATGAGTTCTGTCAATAGGTTTGCATAATTGTTCAGTTTTTAATGGTAGAAGGAGGGAGAGGCTGTAGGCTGTGATGTTTATGAGGCAGGATGTGAGAATATAAAGGTATTAAATTGTATGACTACTGAAAGGGTAATCAAAAGAAGTTGGCTGTTAACAGGAGAAAAAAAGAGAGAGAGGCAATCCCATGCAAGGCTCCCTGTTACCTTTGCAACATGATGGTGTCAATTAGCACACATATTAGAGATACCACGGGTACAACCAGACCCACAGGGATCTTGGTCACAGTTTCATAGGTCCTGATTTTTGTTTCCAGATGGAAGCGGCCATGTTCCTAGTTAGTGGCCATAGCAGTGTTGAGCCTGTATTTACCTTGAAGTTGGGCTGTGAATCCACACATCGTTGAGTAGGAAACCATCCTCTCCATGAGGGCATGGTGTTCCTCTTTGTAGGTTGGTTCTTAAAAATTTTAAGGGCAATATATACTATTTTTAGCTATTGTTAACTGTAGGTTAACAATAGGATTTACTTATATAGTATACGTATGTTGTATACCTCTCAAATAGCAACTCTTCACTTCATGCTTCCTCAACCCCTATCAATCACTGTATTTCTATGAGTTCAACTACTTTAGATACCGCATATACATGAAATCCTGTGATATATATATCCTTCAGTGACTTACTTATTTCATTTACAATAACATCCCCTAGGATTATCCACGTCACACAAAACAGAAATTCTTTTTTTTTTTGTTTGTTTGTTTAAAGCTGAATGATATTCCTCTGTTTTCTTTATTCATTGATGGACATTTAGGCTGTATTAAGATCTCAGATGTGGCAAATAATACTGCAGTAGGCTTGCTGGATCATACGGTTGTTCTATTTTAACTCTTTGAGCAAATACTATAATGTCTTACATTATTTCTACACCAGTTACATTCCCAACAATGTAGAAGTGTTCCAATTTCTCCACACCCTCATAATCACTTTTTAAAAATAATAGTTATCATAACAGGTGTGAGGTGCTGGCTCACTGTGGTTTGATTTGTATTTCCTTGATGAATAGTGATGCTGTCACTTTTCACAAAGCTGTTGGCCATTTGTATGTATCTTCCTTGAACAAACATCAATTTGAGCATTTAGGAAACATTTTTTTGCAATTGAGTCATATAAATCCTATTAATCCCTTATCAACTATATGATTTGCAAATACATTTTTCCATGCCATATTGTACTTTTTTATTCTGCTGATTATTTTCTTTTCTATGCAGAAGCATTAGTTGGATATAGTCATATTTGTTTGTCTGTACTTTTGTCACATTTGCTTTTGATATTGAAGAAATTGTTACTTAGCACAACATCAAAATATTTCCACCATTTGTTCTTAGTTCTACAGTTTCAGGTATTATGTTTAAAATTAACCCATTTTTAGTTTTATTTTTTTTATGTGGTATAGCATAAGTGTCTAAATTCTTTTAATATGTCAATATTTCATTTTTCCCATAACCATTGTAAAGGGACTCTCTTTTGTGTATTCTTTGCACCTTGTTGAAAATTAATAGACTTATATATGTAAGTTTATTTTGAGGCTTTCCATTCTGCTCTGTTGGTCTATACGCATGTTTCTATGATGATACTAAGCCCTCTTAATTACTGTAGACTTGCAATATATTTTAAAATTCAGAAGTGTAATGCCTGTAGCTTCATTCTTTCGGAAGAGTGCTTTTAGTATGCATTGTTTTGTGCTTCTATACAGGCTAGGATTGTCTATTTTCCTATTTCTGTGTTACATGTGATTGGAATGCTGATAGGATTTAAATATGGATATTTTATTTATTTATTTATTTATTTATTTATTTGGATACCAGGGATTGAACTCAGGGGCACTGACCACTGAGCCACATCCCCAGCCCTATTTTGTATTTTATTTAGAGACAGGGTTCTCACTGAGTTGTTTAGCACCTCACTTTTGCTGAGGCTGGCTTTGAACTCGAAATCCTCATGCCTCAGCCTTCCCAGTCACTGGAATTACAGGCTTGCACCACCATGCCTGGATGAACATGGATGTTTTCAATTTATCTGTATCTTCTTTAATGGTTTTTTATCAATGTTACACAATATTTAGTGTGTGTGCAAGTCTTTTTATCTCCTTTGTTAAATTTATAGATTAGTATTTTAGTTTTGTAAATGGGCTTTTTTTAAAAAAAATTCCTTTTTAGATAATTTTTTGTTAGTATGTAGATAAAATGACTTCTGAACAAAGATTTTACAACCTACAACTTGACTGAATTTATTAGTTCTAAAAGATTTTTTGGAGTTTTTAGGTCTCTGCAAACATGTAATTTTACTTTTCCTTTCTGATTTGGATACCTGTTTTATTCCTCCTCCAAATTGCATTGGTATTTTATTGCATTATTAAAATATGAAAATTTGGTCTTATAGCAATGATCAGCTGGACAACTCTTAGATCTTATTCATTAGCCTGCTGAACTGTTCCTTTTTGGAAACATAGACACCATCCAAATTTTTCCTGGTGGTCCTTGTTTTTAACTGTTGTAGCTTGATGAATTAAAATAGTTGAATTTGAAACAAGATCACAAATAATTCCTTTAAGGATTCATTTGCCTTTTCGACCTTGAGACACTGAACAAGCAGCACTTCATCCTCATCCAAATCCTGTATATGTAGTTTACACCCAAGAAATCTCCAATTTCATCAAGAGACCCATTCTACTGAACAGCAAGGTTAATGGGAAAGTGAGCACACGCAGACCTCCTACAGCAATGGAAGCTCCATGGAGCACACTTGACCACATTTTGTGCATGACTACACGTCATGCCAACCCATTTCCTTTCTATTTTCCCTCCATTTGTCAAACAGGAATCTCTTTTTCTTTCTGAGGAGATGAGTTCTACTTGGATGTAATTGGAAGCCCTCCCCCAACCTTGGGGCCCTTCACGATAAACTGTGCTTCCCTTTAGAGTGATATCAACATTTTCTGAAATGTCAGGATAGCTGAGAATGGTCTTCATTCTTGTAGTAGATGTGATGAAGATGAATGTTTGTTATTTCTTATTTTTGAGTAATTGCTTTAATACTTCCAATACTATGCTGATTACAAGTGGCAAGAATAGGCATCTTGACCTTATTCCTGATCTTAGAGGACACACTTTCAGGTTTTCATCGAATATGATGTTAGCTTTGGTTCTCCTGGTTCATATTTGTATGACCTGTACATCGCCCATGAGATAAAAAGAGATTATGAAACAAAGAAATGAGTTTTTTTAAAAACTATCTGGAAATGGACAAAGTTGCATGTGTGTGTGTGGTTTCTGAAGACCGAGAAAAGGTATTGAAAATATGATAGTGTCTAGAATTTGACATACCTGTGCAGAATTAGCTAAATATTCTAGGAGCCCAGTGGTTGGTGGGGCTATCTTGAGAATAAAACCCATTCATGAATTAGCTTTTGGACCATATGTTCTGTAATTTAAATAATTCTGTCAATTAGCACCTCATGTAAGTATGTAGTGGACCTTTAGTAAACCTCAGTTTTCTCACTATTATATTGAAAGAATTGCTAGTAATGCATCCAGATGTTAGATTAAGAAACCATAATATGCCATTGAGGGTAGAGCTTTTATGCTATATTTCTCAAAGGACCATTTAGGGAATGCTAGGTCCTGAAGATGATTTCATTTAATTACAGTCTGGAAAGGATGCCATGGACTACTTTAACCCTTTAGATATAGGATCATTTGGAGTGAAATCTCACGTGGAGGAGTTAATATTTAATGCCCTCTGGGAAAACACTGTCCTGTTCTCTGGACTTTTGCAACAGAAAAGGGCTTATTTTTTAATTTTCTAGCTCACAATACAACTCAGGATTGAGGACTAGAGGTGATAAACAGATTTCATTTTGTGTGTCAGTTTTGATAACTTTGGGGCAGTTACCTAAAAGGTTATTTTGAGAATGATTCTGAGATAATAGGATCTACAGGGAAGTGTCTTGTGATCAGGTAATGGTGGTTGCTCTGAATCTGGGTAGAGAAGAAAAGGGTGGAAGTAATTTTTTTTCCTGTACCCATTGCAATTGTAAATTGAGATTGATATAAATTTTTTTTTTATGAGAAAAGGGATGAGGTCATAAATAATGGTTGCATTTATGTATACTGTGCTGTGCACAAGGATTTGGCTCTGAAAATTGCAATATGGGCCAGCATAAGGGAGGTAAAATATACATGCATTAATGAGAGAAGATTAGAGACACTGTATTATTCTGTTGAATGGAAGATATCAATGTGATTTCCATAGAGGTGATATTTTTACATTTAAAAAAACCTACTTTTGGTTACTATTTTTAAGAGCAATATTCAATTTATTAAATTTATAAATTCATAAACTTTATTCTTTAAGATTCTTAGTTTATCTTATTATTTTATATCTAGCCAATTTTTAGCTAATCATTTTGATTACTTTTGGATTTGTTTTCAAACTTGACATATTAGTTCCCTCATATCTTAAACTGAATTGATTCTGTTTCTTTTTTAAACAATTGAAATGTATGAACAACAGGCAAAACCTTTTTCTTTTTTTTTTTTTTTTTTT
>NW_026000174.1:40860275-40874115 GCF_001458135.2 Marmota marmota marmota | reverse complement strand
TTTTTTTTTTTTTTTTTTTTTAGAGAGAGGAGAGGGGGAGAGAGGGAGAGAGAGAGAGAGAGAAAGAGAGAGAGAGAGAGAGAGAGAGAGAGAGAGAGAATTTATTTATTTAGTTTTTCGGCGGACACAACATCTTTGTTTGTACGTGGTGCTGAGGATCGAACCCGGGCCGCACACATGCCAGGTGAGCGCTCTACCGCTTGAGCCACATCCCCAGCCCCCAAAAACCTTTTTCAATACTTAAAAATTCTAGTACAACTACCAGTAACATATTGGGAATCAGAACTGTTCATAAAGATTAAATACCATTATGCTTTTCAAACAGGAATCACAAGTCTAAGGTCAATTACTTAATAAACCCAAGGTCATTCCATCAGTGCCTTAGAAGTGTCAAGTCTTTTAAATGTTAAGAATACTTTAAGTACAAAATATAAACTCCTAAATTAAGCCATTACCTTATCATTTTGTAACTTCTTTGGTTTAAAAGCAGATAAAGACTTCTTTTCTGTAAACAGGCATTTTAAAAAAATCCCATGTGCACAAGGAACCATATGGGAGGCAGATATTAAATCTTGTGTGGAATAACAAGATGCAAAACATAAAAGATAGCTATCCCAAGATTTCAAAAGGCCATGAGTAACTCTAGGTTTTCACGAAACACAGTTTATAAACAGTCTATGTGCCAGAATTGGGCTATAGCTTAAAAATTGAAAAACAATGCCTAGCTCCTCGGAACTAATGTTTTGTTCTTCTTTTTTCTTTTTGTCAATTCATACTACATTCACATGACATAGAATTAATTATTTTAAAGAGTATAATTTAGTGGTGTTTAGTATGTTCACAAAGTTACACAACCGTCACCTCCACCTGGGGCCACGCTATATTCAGTGCCCAGAAAGGAAACCTATATCCATGAAGCAATTTCTTCCCATCCACACCTCTGCTTCTAGGATCCTTCTGCTCCTGATCTGTGGCATCCATTAGTCTGCCTTCTGTCTCTCTGTTTTCCTGTTCTGGATAATTTAAGTAAATTGAATCACATAATATGTGGTCTTTTTTGCCTGGTTGCCTTCACTTAGCATATTTTTGAGGATTGACAATGTAGTAACATATGTAAGAACTTAGTTCTTTTTTCTATATCCTAACAATATTCTATTGTTTGGAAATAGCACATTTTATTTTTCCATTCATCAACTGGTAGACACTTGAGCTATTTCCACATTGGGGCCACTGTGAAGAGTGCTGCTATGAATGTTCGAACAAAACTTTTTGTTTAAACACCTGTTCTCAATTTCTTATTTTTGATAACCTTAGCAATTTATCCACATTTTCCAGTTAATACTGGAACTGGGATATGGATCAAGTTCTCACAGTCTGAAAGTCATATTCTTTCCAGGAGAGAGCAATATTTCCCAAGGGCAAAAGAGGCAAGGTATTATCCCAGTTTCTTTCAAGAAGATATAAAAGCTGCTGAATATAACAAAAATAAGCAAGCGGAAATTAATTATTTCTCACATTCTAAAGAGGCCTATGATTAGAGAAGGACAGAGGGAAGGAATATGATTGTCTATAAGATATCCCTGTATTTACAGACTGGCACTGTTTGCTCCCTGTCAACTTGCCTCCAATGACTTCTGCCTTATAAACATTATTGGTTAATATGTCAGTTAGTTTTAGCTTGGAAATTATCTGGAGGAAATAGGCGCTGAGAGCAAACAACACAAGGCTGGTGTCCTTTTTGTAAACGATTCCCTCTAGTGGTTTGAAATTTTTGTCACCGTGTTGACAAGATTTCTGCCTTCAAAAACCTAAACAAGAGAGACCCAGGGTATTTATTATTGATAACAATCAAAATCATGACAAAAATAATCCTAGATGTTTCTGCTTGTCACCAAATAGAGGGAGCCAGGGAAAACTGTTTAAAATAAAGTTACTTTCTGGCTTTACATTCCAATTAGAATAAACTCTTAGCTTTCTTCTCTGCCTTACAAAACCTTGAAGGTGCAAAGCCTGTTGCTCCAACTTCTTGAAGAAATGTCAACCAAGTGGAGAAGGAGCTTCTCTGACATTGGCTTTTCTTCAGCAGCTGGATTAATGCCTACTATATGACAGGTGCTCAGTCAGGATGCAAATGGCCTCTCATTCCATTCTTCTCCCCAATTAACTTTCTTCCTTCTTTCAGTGCCTTGATCACATTAAAGTCATGGATCCTAAATCAAGGTTCTGGGCATTTGATGTTCCCTCTACCTAGACTTTTCTCCCCCAGCTCTTTGCACATGAAGGAGGTTCCTTCACATTCCATAGGGTTTCAGGCTCCAAGAAGAGACAAGGTAAAGCAGTTCCCTCCCTCCTTCATGATTCCTCTCCCATCACTCTGTGTATTTCCTTTACAGTCAGTTTGCAATCATTCATCGCTTGATTCTTCCCAAGATGGCAAAATTGCATGCTCAAATCTCACTTTTCCTGTAGTATGTCGAGTACCTAATGCAGTGTGGCAGAACTGAAATAAACAAATATTGGTCTTAAAATGCAAAAAAGGAAAAAAAAATATTGAGTAAATGACCAAATGGTCCAGCATGGTCAATTATTTTGATAAATTTTATTACATTTATTATGCTTTATTAGTGCATTATAATTATATATAATGGCGAGGTTCTTTGTGACATTCATACATGTACAGAACATAATTCACTCCATTTAATTCCCCAGTACTTCCCCTTTCCTTCCCTTCCTGCCTCCTCCTGATCCCCTTTAACTATTCTACTGATCTCCCTCCTATTTATTTTTTAATTGGTGCATTATAATTATACATAAAAATGGGATTCATTGTGATATAATCATTGTATGCACGTAGCATAATTCGGTCTGTTTAATTCCTCAGGATGTCTCGTTTCCCCTCCCTCCTCCTTCCCCATCTGGCCCTTTCTACTACTCTACCATTCTTCCTTCTACTTTTATAATATCCCCCCCCCCCATTTTTTTGTTTTGATTTCCCTCTCTCTCTCTAGTTTTCTCATATGAGATGAAACATTTGAATCTTGACTTTCTGAATGGTTTATTTCACTTAGCACGATACTTTCCAGTTCTAGTTATTCATCAGTAAAAGACATAATTTCATTCTTTATGGTTGAGAAGAAACTCATTGTCATAGGTACCACATTTTCCTTCCCCAAACTTCTGTTGATGGACATCAAGACTGATTCCATAAATTGGCTATTGCAAATTGTGTTGCTATAAACTTTGGAATAGCATCGTCAATTTTTAGAACTTGCTCAAGTCAAGTTGTTGGCTGATGTAATCCTCACAACAGTTATTCAATCTCAGTGACCCTAGTATATTTACTTCCACCCCTTGCCCCCCGCCTTTTTTGTGTGTGTGGTGCTGGGGATTGAACCTAGGGCCTTGTACACACTGGGCAAGTACTCTGCCACTGAGTGATAGCCCCAGACCACCTGAGTACTTTTGACTCTATCATAAGTCTCCTTTGGGTCATGAGTAGGAATAATAATAATAATAAAGAGTTGCTTAGCCTTTGTGACCTTCCTGTTAGGATAGATCATTTGGTGGAAGTTATCTTAGCTCCATAAGTGGGTGGAGTTTCACATATTCCTTGGTAGCTTTGAGATTTCAGTCTGGTATAATGAGAAAGGCCTAGGCCTTATGCCCAGTGATACCCTGATTTTTAGTAGTGAACTAATAGGAAACAGGGAAGGACTAGGTGTTCCTGATTTCTTTCTAGATGTATCAGAAAGCCCTCAGACTAAACCATAAACATGCCGTTTTATAAAATTTGGGATTAGAACTGGATATGAGTTTTAACTCAGCTACTCACTAGCAATGTGATCCTGGGCAACTGGGTAAGCCTCTTTGTACCTCAGTGTTATTCTCCAGAATACTAAAGTAAAGCATACCACCGACTTGTGAGACAATGCTGTTTATGACAAGGAGAGGGCCTCCTGAGATACAGTGATGGTGCTCTGCCATGGTCAGGATGAGATGTGGGGCGAGGAATACATCCCAGGAAAAGGAACAGAATGTGAAAAGTCTCTGGGGTAGAAGAGAGGTAACGGACTATTGAAAAAACTGGGAAGATAGCCATATTGATATATCCCAAAGTGCAAGGAGGAGTATAAGTGGTGGGAGATGCTATCGAGGAGGCAGGAAAGGTGATTGCAAAAGCACCTAGAGCAATGGGAAGCCACAAAGCATTCTCTAGAAGGGAAGAAATGTGATTCAATTTGCATTTTGCTTTTGACTGAATCATACCCCAATACTCATGGTTTTTGAACCTCTGCGTTAGATTTTGAACTCCAGTCTTCTTGGTATCAAAGTCTCATCCTTGTTCTGTAAACTACCCTATCATTCCCAATACATGCCAACTTAACTAGATAAACATTTGTCCTTTATGACTTCAGATAAAATATTCAGCCTTGTCACACATCACTAGGACTCTTGTAAGCTCTGTGTGAGCTATATAGTTTGACACAAGGCATGTGCTCAATCACTATCAGCTACAGTAGTATTAGTATTAGTAGTATTTTTGTGTTAGGCAGGGACAGATATAGAACACTTAAGCAAACTGATAAGGGACTTTTTTGATGAGAGATGTACCTTTCTGTACTTCTCACTTGAATTCTGTCTCATGCAAGCTGTTGCTGGGGGGCAGAAAGTCAAGAGATATTTGTCCTCTTGACTTACTTCTGCTGGGAAATCATTGCATCCTCCTGGACCAATTATTTATCTCTGACTTTTAGTTTCCCCATCTGTAATGATGATTGAGAATTTGAGTATAAGTCTTTTGGGGGTGTGAGGAGGTCAAAATGAACTAAAAGGGCTTAGAAGAGCCCTTAGAAGGAAAATGCTAGTATGAATTTAAGGAAGCTGATATCATTTTTAATGTTATGTTTGAAAGGTGATGGATTTACACAATGAATTCTCCTTAATAAATTGCTCTGTAATACCAACATAAAATGGCCCTAAAGTAGTCTAGACATAGCTGGTCTCCCTGGTATTAGTAAACTGAAGAAATGTCAATTAAGATAAATACCCCGAAGCAAAAAGCCATTAGCTTCTGAATCTAGGAAGAATCTAAACATCTTCCTCAGAACTCAGAATTGTACATAAATTTTCTTCACTGCCTTCCTGTGACTCAGATAAGAATGCACTCTTCTCCATTTAATGAAGGAGAGTCTGAAGGTTAAATGACCCACTCAAAATCACACAGTCAGCCAGCAGCCATTAGAATTTAATATTTCCTGACTGAGTCCAGTGCTTTATAAGGATGTCATTGGACCTTTCCATGAAGCTATGCCTTCAGCCGTCATAGCAGAATAATTCTGAGATCTCTTCCCACTTAATTTGTCAGTCATAGTCATTCATGTGATGATCTTGATATTTGCCAGTTGTGATACTATTTCAATAATATGCAATTACTTTATTTATACCAAGTCTGGCTTAAGTTCAAATTGTGAAAAAGTTTGTTTGTTGCTCAGGAACTCAGTGGTCCTGGTACTAATGGCTTCCATCGGTCCCTCTATCTCTTTATATAAGACCTGCTTTAGTTATTCCCCCCACATCTCCTAGTACTTTCACATCAAAGTTTATTCATCTCATGTCCTGTTATCAGTGTCTATAAAAGATGAATCTTTCTCAATATGATAATGATGATAATAGCTATAATAGCTACCTAGCTGAACTATCATAAAAAAACTTTCTGGGTCTCAGATTTTTTTATCCTTAAGGATCATTTTTTATTTTCATTTTTACATGCTTTATGAACTCATTGTCCTAAAAAATTAGCTATCAAGCCAACTGCATATATTAAGTAATAATTAATTTGTTTTCCCATTTTTAATTAACCAGGGACTTAAACAGCTGCTAGATGGAGCTCCTGATCAGCATGAGATATAAGCTTTGTGACCACCCTGAGATGATTCTACCCAGTGAAAAGCAAGGAAGTTTACAACCTTGCTATATTAAGCTTTCCAAATGTCAAAAATTTGCTCTTGAAAAATATATTTTCTTCTGTTTAAAAAATACTTCAATTTTAGGAAATCAAGGATAGAAACTTCTAAGTAATTTCTCTTAAATTTTAGGGTAAAAGTTATAAGTGTTTCCAAGGGATAGTGAAATGACTTTAATTTTTTTTTGACAGGATACCTTTATAATTACTTTGATAATTTTAGGATCAGCTTTACCTTAGGTGAATGGCCAAGACACATTTTTACAATAATGCAAAAATATTTGCTGGTACCTGCCAACTGACAAGAATTAATATGCCCAAGAGAAATGCATTTTGCCCTTTGTCTCAATAAGATGATAGCATAGAGAGAGAGGTCTTTAGGCATCCCTTATTTATGGTTCATTTTTTATTTTTAACCTCTATCACTGAATGAAGGTGGTATGAAATACATGATCAAAGATAATAGAAAGATGAAAATGGGGGAATGTAACTAGTTCACACATAGAAAAGTTCATTTATTATTTATGAAGAAAAAAATCCACTAGAATCTTTCAACCTAAAAATTTTTTTTATTATGCATTAGAAAAAGTTCAGTTTCAACCTTTGTTAGGATTTATTTTGACATTGCTACAAGAAATGTCCATATGATTTTCTTTTCTGTCTAATCAGTTAATTTTGGGGCAAATGGTATTTTCTACATCAAGTTTGATATATGGGCAAATATTTTTATCCCTATACCAGCTGATCCTCCTAAATTCCTTATTGTTTTCTTCTTTATCCTCCCAAGCCATTACCCACTTTATCATACTATTAGCTGAAAAGAAAAGAAATTGAACCTTGGTTTAAAAAAATCAAGTTGCATTGATCATCAAAGGCAATTACTTTTGGATGGAGGGAAATGTAAATGAAATAAATTGACAGATGTTTAACAAGAGAGGCAAAGTCTATGAGGGATAAAACCTGAAGTCCAAACTTGGTTAAGAATCTTAGTTACCCTATCATTTACTAGTCTCATGGAATTGAAGATGTTACCCAATTTTCCAGAAGCTTGAGGTTTACTATCTAACTATGTCACATCTTATCACACTGCGACTCCAAAGTACCTTCCTCAGTAAATGTAGACTAAGCCAGACATAGGACACCTGTTATAATTAAATCCTTAATTCTTGGTCAGCTTTCCAGGATCCCTTTAAATACTACTTTTTCGGAGACCTACCCACTGACACTAACAGGATAAGACTTCTCTTTCCTTTGAATCTTTGTAGCATTTTGAATTTTTTATATATGGTGCCTTAAATCATAGAAAGGTACTCATTTTCTCTCACTAGATGATGGACACATTTAACTGTTTCAGTGAGGGCCTTTCTACAAGTTCATATTCACAAAGTGTCTAGGTTAGAATTTTATGAAGAGGGAATCCTAGATGACATGTAATGAATGAGTGAGTGAATGAATTCAGTTCCTAGTTTTTAAGATGAGGGCACTAAGTACCTTGTATTCAATGTATTTTGACTGTATGGCTTGCGCCATAAGACATTTGGAAGAAATGATCTGATTCCATTGGAAATAGTGATGGGGCTAATAAGGGCATTTACATTTTTTTGTTTTGTTTAATAAAAAACTCGCCAAAAACAGTGGGAAGAAGAGAGAAAAGTTGCCATGACAACCTCCAACGCTGTACCTCTGAAGATTCAGTTTATACATCTAAAAAATATGCCTCCATTTATTCTTTCCATAGAGATTTAGACTTAGTTAACTACTAAACAGTTTTATGGAGGAGGTTTTAATGATACCTGTCAATTTTAGAGAAGGCAAAGAGTGAAAAATGCTTCTCATAGCTGGTAAATGCACTTTTTTATTTACCAGATTAAATGTGTTTGAGGAATGATGGGGGCTAGGGCTCAGATCTAGTCCAGAAGGTCAGCACCTATGCTGATCTAACAACATGGTCTGGACATATTACCCACTCTATCACACTATTCACTGAAAAGAAAGGAAACTGAACATTGGTTAAAAACCAATTTGAATTGATCATCAAATGATCATCAAAGATAATTACATTTGGGTGGAGGAAAATGTAAATGAAATAAATTGATATGTTTATCAAGAGAGGCAGTCTATGAGAAGTAAAGCTTTAAGTCTAAACAATTAAGAATTTTAACTACTCTGGCATTCACTAGCCACATGAAATTGAAGATGTTACCTAATTTGCAACAGTCTGTGTTTTTTTTTTTTTTTTTTTTCATGTGTAAAGTGAAGAAGCACATACTTCATTGGGGTATAGTGATGTTTAAAATTCTGTCACAGGACATGGTGTATATAAAATCAGAAAATGTTAGCTGAAGATGGTGATGATGGTAGTGATGGTGATGATAATGGTAGTGAAGATGATGGTTGATGATGGTAATGGTGATACTGATTTCCTTCTGTGCCTAGAATTCTATTACATATGTAGGGTGCATCCAAAAACTCTTATATAGAATTTAGCCTCCAGGAGATTGTGATTTAATATGAAATATGTAATAATTACATTTTATAATTAATTAGCAATAAATTTCAAACTCCGGATGATAATACCAAGGACCTTGATAATGTCTCCTACTACCCATCTTCTTTTCATATTTCTTGCTACTGCTCCAACACAAGCTAAAGTGAAGCCATACCCAATTACTTTCTATCCTCTGAGCTTATGCACCAAACTCTCATAGTTCCTGGTTTTATGCATACCACATCTCCCTGACATACCCTTGTTCTTCTTATGTGGAATTTGTTTTTATCTGTTAGGAAGCATTTCTTTCCATTAACAATTATGATGTATGTGCCTGATACCGATAGGCACCTGGATAGAAAGCCCAGGGAAACATGGTATCTGTCCTTGGGAGGGGGGGAGACTTTTTGTTTGTTTTTACTGTTTTGGATGTCCTCAACATATTTGCTTCTTTCTTTATATCTTCTTTCTTATCCCAAAGGCTGAGTGTAGGGT
This sequence comes from Marmota marmota marmota, assembly GCF_001458135.2. Classification (NCBI taxonomy): domain Eukaryota; kingdom Metazoa; phylum Chordata; class Mammalia; order Rodentia; family Sciuridae; genus Marmota; species Marmota marmota. The sequence continues at coordinate 40,865,170 of NW_026000174.1, read as the reverse complement.
TTGACATGCAATAGATGATACATGTTGATAAAATAAAATAACAAGATAAAAGCCATTGTAGTATGGAGATATTAAATTAGAGATGTTTTTGTAGTAGCAAAAGGGATAATTCTTATTGTCTCCAATGAATTCTTATTATCTCTTAGATGCTAAGAGATGCTAGCTAGAAAGAGACACTTATTCAGACAGGATCTGCACATTTTGAATGGGCAAATGCTAGAATATGTCTGAGAATCACAAACAAGTGGGCATTACAAATCTGTGTGTTCCGTTTAACATTGAATGCAATATTGGAAACCAGGACATGTGACATTGACTACTGGGTGAATTAGTAATGTATTTGAATGTACCTTGATTCTATTTCAAAGCCAATTATATTTTTTACTCTATAGTATTCATTGTTTTTTTTTAGAATTAAATAGAAGATATTCTTCTATTTGTGTAGACCTTAGAGGAATGGATAAAATTGGAAGTCACTGTTTGTATGCACAGTGATTGGGTTGTCTTTTTGTCTTTATATGTACTGTAAGTGATTGTAAGCCTTTTAATGAAGTGCCTCCAAGGACAGGTCTTAATATTTGAAACATAAGACAGGTCCTTTCAGAGAAATTCTGCTTCTGAGATGAGTGGATCTTTGATTTCCTTACCACTTGTGTGATGCTTATTTCCTTTTTGTTTATTTGTAATATTTATCATAGGCTATATAAGGTACTGTGCCAGGCTCTCTATATGGGGTGGAGCTAGATCAAATGTGTGCTGAAAAATATAAGGTAGATGATCAGAATCTCTAAGAAAAGATAACAACAGATGTAGCCCTATTCCCCAGGGCACAGCTTTTTACAAAAATCTATTCCCAACTCACCCTTTCCAATCCCCAGAGCAATAAGAAGTGACCTATTTTGAACCTGAGTGGTTGGATGCATTTATCATGAGGGAAAAAAGTGTGTTGTTGATTAGAATTTCTTCTAAGGCAGAAACAAAATAGTTGTATCATTTTCTTCTTTCTCTTATTCTCTTTTGGTCTCCACTACCAGACAGATTAAAATAAATTTTAAAAAGTTCTCCTTTATTCCTACCCTATCAAAACTGGTAGTAAGACCTTTCACTTATTATCATCTGAACTCCTTCATTCCATCCTTGAAGAACTTAACTAGTGTCCTCTGAAAAGGGTCTGAGTAATGAAACTCCAGGAAATGTCCAAGGCAAAAGCATCAGGCTCTTCTGTGCTGGGCTGGTGGCAAGGTCCCAGCTCTGTGTGGCTGTTGCTCATGAAGTATGGACTCGTATGCACCTTACTTTTTCTAAAGCGAATGTGTGGAAGAAACACGTTTATTATAGGAGCAACCCACTGCCCCCATGGACAGATGCTAAATAAAACATTCTTCTCAGCAGATTGCTGGGTTGCAAAGAGTTTGTAGTGACCAAAGTTGTCAAAATAGCACTACCAAAGGCACGAGGCTGAGATTCGTGACTTTGATGGTAGAACTTTTTATTGTAGAGGTATTTGGCCTCTAAAAACAATGAATTTTCATGAAATGTCTTTCATAATCTTTTTACTTAGGCTAATCATGCATGATCTTCAGAAGAATTGATGAATTTAAATATGAAGGAATGAAAGTTTGTGAACATTGAGGGAATTGCCCGTTTTTATCTAATTAGGAAATGGTGAAATTCAAATCCTGCTCCTCCTCTCTACATTTTTAGGACTTTTTCTTTTTCTTTCCATAACCTGTCCAGATGTGTTGATTCCTGAATATAATACTGCTGATGAGCTGTTAGTAGTTAGGAAATTTTCCATTAGTGCTTTCTAGAACTGATAAAGAGAGAACATATATAATACAACTGACCAGGAATTAAGCATGATCTAAGACCATGTAGTGAGAAAAACTAATTATAGGAAAGACCAAAACCTGGACTTTTCCCTCATTAACAGTGTTTCTTAAATGAAGTATGATGGGTTTTGCATGTGATTGTGTAATAATTATATTCTTTATTGTGTATTTCCTAAATAATTTTACTTTGTTAATGGTTTCACTTACAAATGTTTGCTTTCTGTATTGTGTGGTTAAAACTAAATGGTTTTAAATCTTTACTTTAAAAATCCCTATGTAAAAGTGGCCCTTCTCACATAAAACTGGTCTTGCCATGGATTTTAATCTATTTCTAATGCTGTTTAACAGGACAAAACACAACCAATGTGACTGTCATTTTTATCATTAATGCTGTTCAGTTTGGGCTGGATTGTTTTATGCTTAGTATGTTGATGTGTTGCTTGGACATATTGTGGTCTAATTCAATTGAAATGAGAAAACATGTTTCTTGTATATTCAGGATTCTGTGGTTGGTCTTAATGAGGCAACAGACATGGGGAAAAATGTGGAGAGCTTAGCACCCCAGTGGGAGAAAACAGTATATGACTAACTAATGAAAATATAAGGCTGAATGACATACGTATCATCTTATAGGTAAATATTGCCATGGGAAGAAAAGTGAAAAAAGCAATTAAATTTGACAGAGAGGACTGGGAAAAGTTTCACAGAAGTGTGACATTGGAGCTGGGTGTTCAGGGATGAGTTAGATTTTCTTCTATAGAAGAGTGAATGAGAAGGATCCAGGCTGAAGAAATATTGAGATTAACAGAGTTATTGGGGTATGAAAGTACAGAGAACCACTAGGGGTTGACACAAATTGATATATGACTGGATAATTGGAGTGAAGGTAAAGTATGTTAGGGCATAAATCCAGGAAGCTGTGGTTTTCAGATATGTAAGCTCGATAGATTTAGCAAATAAAACTGCATAATGACCCATTAAATTAGAATTTCAGCCAAACAAGAAGTAAATTTTTAGTGTAAGCATTTTACAAAGGTTGGATTGGAGCACATATGTACCAGAAATTATATATTGTCTTTCTAAAAGTCACATCTAGTTAGGTATATCCTATATTTTGTCTGACAATGCTGTAGGGAGAGGTAGAACTACACAGCAGTACAGATGGATATTAAGAAAGGGACACAGAAGGGACCCTTTATCCTTTGAGTTTGATAAGTTGATATTTCTCACCTGGTCTTCATCTTCTCACATCTTTCAAAATGTTAGCAAAAATGGAGGAGTCTGATAACTCAGGTGAAGCTCTGACTGTTTGATACTATCAAATGCTAAAAAAGTAAATTAGAAGTGTGACAGTCTTTGCATGGCATTAGAATGCCACCAGAGGACATTGACTGCAAAAGAGGTATTAATTAATTAAGTGGACAATGTTACTTGGCCTGCTGGTATCAACCAGCATCTGCAACTGGTCACTCCAGTACTCTAGGACTTACATGGTGGATTATGATGGATGTGAGTATGTTGGCAGAGTCAGAACCCATGTATACCTCCTCCTTCTCATCAAGGATGAAGTAGATTGCATGAATCCAAGAACCTAGGTGTGGAAGCAGAAGTAGCTGTGCACATGGGAAGATTTGTGATTCCTATTTCCACCACTTAAGTCTCTGTGGGTCAGGAGCAAGGGTCTGTAAACCATGGCAGATGGGTCAAATGCTACCCAGAACTTATTTTTCAAGACCCCAAGAATGATTTTTGTATTTTTGAAGGATTATATTTTTTTTAAAGGGATTCATGATAGGAACTACTAAAAGTCTAAAATGTTTACTCTTTAGCTCTTTTGGAAAAGTTTTGCTGATTCCTGGTCTAGAAGTTCTAGGTCCCAGAGAGGAAGGATGCTTCTAAAGGATAAAATAAGAGTCATATCATACCTAAAGCTACAATTGCCACCTAGTTACTGTGGATATATATCATGGGCTTGTAGGTCATCAGGCACAGAATGGGACAACTGGAAGGATGGACCCTGGTTTTCATGAGGAGGTAGAGTTATTGCTATCTATTTTTGACAATTGATTTATGTATTGAAGGATCTCTTATTAGTCTATTTTAACTTAGATGTGCAAGTGTGTAAACCATGTTCTGACAAGAACATAGTGACCAGAGACTCAGGTTCTTTAAATATGAGGGTCACTTTTCCATGAAAGTTCCCATTCTTGTGGAAGGGCTATTTTATGGATTTGTGGATGAGCCAGAAAAGATGTCTAGAATGAGTATAAGAAGAGGGAGATGATGATGTTGCAGCAACACCCCTCCTTTTATAAGATTTTCCTGAAACTGTCACTAACTAGGATCCTGGACTAACATTATCTGGATAGAGTGAAGTTCATGTGGGAAGCAATGTTTCTGAGTGTGCAAGGGGTGATGGGGATGTGGTGGTTGCTGCTCCTCTGGATTTCATTGACCAGACCAATGCACAATGCAGCAGTGGTTGCTAATGGCCCATAGTTGCCCACTTCTCCTGAGAATTGCCCTTGGCTGTGCAGGAGCTGCCTCAGCTAGAAAGTTCGTTCCATTTTCCCTAGGATCAGTCTATTGGAACAAATGGCTAGCTTCACATTTCACAGTGGCACGAGTGCTGGGGTGACCTTCATTCTCCAGAGGTTCTTGGGTATCACGTTCCAGATGAGCTCAGATTCATGCTGAGTTTTCTCTCTTGCCTCACAATATTTCCTTCTCATCCTTCCCTTGGGGGAAACTCCTGAATGAGTCAATTTTACATGAATTCTTGTTTTAGGTTCTGCTTCCATGAGACCTGACTTATGGCAAAGTTCTATATGACCTGGTCACTGTATGTCTTGTTTATCTTATTTCCTGCTATTTATCATTTTTTATATTATATATATATATATATATATGTATATGTATATATGTATATGTATATGTATATGTATATATATATATGTATATGTATATATATATATGTATATGTATATATGTATATATATATATATGTATATGTATATATATATATGTATATGTATATATATATATGTATATGTATATATATAT
>NW_026000174.1:40852024-40859355 GCF_001458135.2 Marmota marmota marmota | reverse complement strand
ATATATGTATATGTATATATGTATATATATATGTATATGTATATATGTATATATATATGTATATGTATATATATATATTTTTTTCCAGCGGTACTGACTTCCTTCCTGTTTCTTCACACGCTAACCACCTGCCCCTCAAGGTCTTTATACTTATTCTTCCCTCAGCATCAACCTCTGTTCTCTTAATAGCCATTAGGCTTGCCCCTTAACTTTTTATGTATAGTCTAATCAAATGTCACCTGCTTAGAGGAGCCTTCTCTGAATATCATCCTAACATATGACACTGTGCCTTCCTATTTCTCTGCTACTAAGTCTTTCTATCTTTATTTATTTATTTTTTTAGTTGTTGATAGTCCTTTATTTATTTTATGTGGTGCTGAGAATCGAACCCAGTGCCTCACACATGCCAGGCAAGTGCACTACCTCTGAGCCCCAGCCCAGCCCTCTACCTTATTATTTTTATGTATTTGTCACTGACATTGTACTATAATATATTTTCTCTATTTGTGTATTTTCTACTCCCCTGTCTAGAATATAGGCACTAAAATGGGAGGAAGTTTTCTATTTCATTTACTGCAATGTCCCTAGTGTTTGTAACATTTCTATAGTAGACACTCAAAAAAGAATATTTCTGTATGTCACTCTACTCATCAATAAATTGTAAATATTGAATTCAAACCCAAATTTGTATGACTTCAAAGATCCAACTTTGGGTTTTGAACCCTGTCACTGCAAAATCATTGTTTCTAGCTCCTTCATTTGCCAAGTTGTTTATTCCAAATCACTTTGACATCAGAATTCCAGAGGGGATAAAATTCCTGAAATATTCATACGTTGGTTAAGGCAGTGCATCTGCTATAACAAATAGAATCCAACATTTTCATGGTTTAACACAACAAGAACTTATAGTTTTCTCAAATAAAACCCACTGGTTGGGGTTGGAGGGAGATGAATTGGCATTTTATTCTGTGCAGGAATTCAGAGTTCTCTGCTGATGGAGGTATACCATACTTAACGGTTTTTAAGGTTTCTGTGAGGGTCAGTGGAAAAATTTCAGAGATGATATGAGAGAGAAAATAAGAACCTGATATTTTTTGTATTGGCCAGGTCTAGAAGTAATATACATCCCTTCCACTAGCATTGGATTGGCGAATAGTCAGTCATATTGTCCCACATGGCCACAAAGAAAATTTGAAAATGTAGTGCTTATTCTGCCAGTACATTCTTGGCAATGATTCTACACAATGGAAAGGAACACAGATCTTTGATGGGCAATGAATCACATCTACCACAAGCTCCCTCCTCTGCCCCTGGTTATTCATGTGCATCCTTCCTTCCAAGACAGAACACACTCTCCTTTCCCATGGGAGAATGCCCAATGTTCCATTCAGTTACTGTGTCTCCATCACCCTGGAAACAGAATCTCCCACTAGTTGACTAACTTTGATCAGAGAAAAGAAATGCTGCAGGAACTCTTCAAGCCTCTGAGATAAATTTATAGAGGAGAAAAGAGATTCTTGGTCTTCACTCCACTGGGGATGAATTTCTCTTTGCTAGTCATTACCTTCTTGAGATAGAGCTACTGGAATTGCTCAGTAATATTATATCTTTTCACGAAAACAGATGGCACTAAAATTTGGATGTGGTCTTATTAAGTTATTCAAAGATTACTTTACCTCTCCCAATAGATGCTCTGTGATTACAATTATAACATTTGCAAATCTTTGCTTAGTTTGTTTAAAAGCATTTCTTGATTTCCTTTTTGTTATCTCACTATACACTAGTTAGGGAGAAATATGTCTGCTGGATTTCCAAAAGACAAAGAGAAGCCATTACTTTTTTGGAACACATCACCTGCAGTCACTAGGGGACATTGCTACTGGTTGTGTTACACACCCCAGGCACCCTCCCATTGCCAATTGAGTTAGCACCAGATCTATCATTGAAGGAACCATTAAGTTGTTCAATTATCTTTTCCATGCTGAGAGCAATGCAGGAAAGTTTTCCCTCAACATTGTATTTGACAATGAATAAAATGAGAGTGGAATCCTGTGACTAACATCTTGTTTTAGTGTCCTACAAATTTGTTATTATTTTGACAGTAAGATTAAAAGTTGGGATACATTAGGAATTAGGAAACAAGCAAACAAATGTGTGTGTGTGTGTGTGTGTGTGTGTGTGTATGTACTTGTGTTCATTTATTTGACCATTGTAGCTGCTTGTTAAATCAATCAAATCCAATTAAGGACACCTACCAATATCCATGACCATGTGTAGTCATCTCTTAAAGTGACTCTAGGTTTGGTTCTGTGGTGGTTTTGTCCAATAGGACACGGGTGAGCATGACACAGGCAGCAACCTGTTTGCAAATATTGAGAATGCTATTACCTAGGCTAGTCTGAAGCCTGGAATGGTTTGCTTAAGAGATCATGTAGAAATTTACCAAGGGTCTATGGCTGAAAGCCTCAGCTAACCAACTGTTATATGATGAAGGACACATTGGACCACGCAGCTCCAGTTGAAGAGCCACATGATTTTGAGTTCATGAGAATCTCCAGGAGAAACAAGCAAAAATCCCAGTAAACTCAACCCAAAAGGCATAATCTTGAGCAAATACATGGTTTTGTTACTTTAAGCCGCTGGGTTTTGAGTTGGATGTAGAGGAATAGATAACAGGTGATACAACTATGTCATATTTATTTGAAAAGGTGCTTTCCAAGCATGACAATTCTCATGTCTATTGCTACAGCTCTAATCCTTGACACTGTCATCTGTCATTGACTACTCCCCACACTCTAACAAGGCAACCAATTTGCTGCAAAAAATTCTGGCTTCCAGCTAGGTAGTTTCACCAATTCTTTCTTACTTTTTTGAAAGATCTCAGATCTTTATTTTCATTCTACTTTGTTTCCCCATTTCATAATAGCTGTCCTTGACTCCATCAGTTTAAAGTTTCTTCCAGTTCTGTTGTCCACTGTTGAGGCAGGGGACTGACTGGTTAAACTCTTCCAGTCAAGTTTTCTTCCCTTTAAAATGGGAGGGCTGAGATATTTATAATGATTTGTTATCCTCAATCAGTTTTAATTTTTAGCCTTTATCCTATCTGGTAACTCTCCTATCTTTTATATTCTCTATATTGCATTTTCTTGAAGCCCATTCCAGTAAAACTTTAATCTCACTTGCTTAGAGTTCTCTATGTTGAGGTGGGAAGAAAATAAGCTCCACAATCAGGCATAGTTTTGAGCTCTGTAACTTTGTACTTTTACAAGGCATTTTCTAACATATCTGAGATATGTGTGTATAGTATATATAAATTCAAATATACACACACATATGTATACATGCAAGCATGTATATTAGTAATGAATACATAGTAATACTTTCTTTTACAGATTTATTGGTAGGGTACAATAATGAAAATATGAAGTTCCTTGGACAGTTCCTATAAAATAAGGCAGGGATGCAATGAATGTTAATCATCATGATAACCCTTATCCTAAAGATTAGTGATAATAATTTAAAGAACATTAAACATTGTTCTCCCTCAAGAACATTTTTCTTGGACTTTTATGGAAGTTGAATGACATTGGAGGACTAATGACAATTATAAAGCAGGAATTGTTGAGCACTTGCTACCCGACAGGCACCACTGTAAATATTTTACACGTATTAACTTGTTGAATATTCACACAGACCCCTTAGAGAGTATACTATTTTTGTTCCTATTTCACAGTAGAGGAAACTATACATAAAATTATGCCTGGACATAAACTTGCTAAAGGCAGCCCAGCTCACAGGGGCAGTGCCAGAATTTGCCCAAGGGAAAGTGGTTTGAAACCTGTACTCATAAGTGCCACTCAGCTGTGCATTCCTGCCTCTTTGGGATTCATTTGATGACTGATTGATGGATTATTTTTGAAGCACATGACAATTTTTTTTGAAGTTGGTTTGTTCATTGTTCTGCACACAGACTTTCATTATTCAAGTATATCGTTTTTTAATTCTGATTTAAGTTCAATAAGCATCAACTTTTCTTCCATTTTGATGACTAAATTTTCTTTAAAAAGAAAGTCCATCCCTGTCCCCTCCTCCCAAGTATAGGAGGAAACACTTGTAGTGAGAGGATTCTTTCCTTTGTACTTGACATAACCATGAATTTGAAATTATAGAATTGAAGTATTTTAAAGACCTTCTTCTAACCCTGCCATTAAACATGATAAGAAACTGAGGCTAAATATTTTTTTCTTTATGCCATTCATTCTTTTGTTGACCAAGGTGGAAAACTCCTAAGACCGGTTTCCATTCTTCACCCAGATAAGTTGTTTTCCAGGGGTTGCAGGGAATCTCAGTTGATACCCCAGGAGGTGAGGGCTGCAGAAGCCTCACAGTCAAACATGGAGGTAGAGTGCCATGATTTTTAAAATACTGATGGGGCATTTTAAATAAAGTGAGACCTGAAACTTTCTAAGCTTTTTTTGGTTTCTCTTCTCTAAAGAGTTTTAAGGCCCTTTAGTTAGATTTTATTTTTTTCAAAAAATTTTCCCCCTTCAAATCCTAGTTTAAAAAAGACAGTGCATATGTCAACTCATTTTTTTCCTAGGGCAAGAGGAACTCAATGTGAGCTATTCAGTGTATGCCATTTCACAAACCCATACTGTACTTGAAATTGTCTCTCAGAGGAAGGAGGGAGTCAGTATAAACTATGAACTTTAGGAAGAAAAAAAGTCATTTTGAACAATTCACAAAATCTGGTTATTTCAGTGCTCCTGGAACCCAGTTGTCTATCATTTTTATATTTATTTGAAATATTCCACAGAGGAGTTTCAATCCTGAGCTCTGTGACAATGTTAAAGAGGCATACCTTTCTTTTTTCCTTTTTTCTTTTTTTTTTTTGTATTTTTTAAATTGGTGCATAATAATTGTTCATAATGATGAGTTCATTTGATATATTCATAAATACACAATGAATAATTTGGTATATTTTATTCCTTATACATCCCCTTTCCAATCTTCCTTACCTGCTACCAATCTCTGATGTGTAGTCTACTGGGATCTTTTACTTATCTACACAAAGCTCTCATTTTCTTATAGTTTAAAAATTTTAATTTAATTTTAAATCTCCATTATCCTGTTTTGCCTTTAACAGATCTGTTATGTGAATTGCACTTGGTAATTTAGGGCTATCGAGGTATCCTTACTTTGTGAGACTTTAATGCAGGATATTGTACTAGGGGTTTGAGATAAAAAGATGAAAATATGGGAAAGATATTTAGAATGACAGAATAATAGAAGCTGAAAGTTTTAGACCACTGACAGGTAAGCTACAAGGGTGTGAGGATAGGAGACGGCACTAATGCCCTCACTTTGGGTTCTGGTGACCCGACACTGATGATATCTTTGAATAAAGTAAATCTCTCTAGAAGCTATTTTTTTTCCTCTAGAAAATAACTCCTTCATTTTTTCCACCTTCACATTTCATCTTAAAATTCATGTGACTACACACACATGAACATAGAATTTTAATGTTGGAAAAAAATTAGTTTTGATAATATTTCTAATAAACATATGGTGATAGGTGCTACAGAAATACACTACTCCTCTTCTTCAAGGATCCTTGGAGGCCAGAGGGCATTCCATCAGTTGAGACGGTTTCATGCTATTGATATGAATAGTTGCATGGGGAAATGAATATAGTGATGTTGACAGGATTTCTAGGCAAATTCAAGCACTGAGACTCTTTCCTCTTTGGACAAACCTAATCCATAGAATTAGGTCTATTGTATCATGCTGGATGGACCATGTGACTGTGAGAAAAACCTTTGTCCTCAAGTCAGAGTCACGGGCATCAAGTCCTGATTGACCATCATATTATAGGAGATAAGTTAAATTTCACTCACCTTCAATTTCTTATCTCTAGAATGGGAAAAGTGAGCCCTGCTTCCTTTTTACCAGTAAGCCAATGTGGTCACAGCATGACTGCTTATTTTATATTTCTCTAAAAAGTACTATCGTTTTATTTTATTATAACCACCTGCTGGAAGGAGGGAGTTCTGTATTTTCATAGTCTCTAGGCTTTTAGAGGAATATGGTAAGTTCTGGGTGGAAATATTTTTAAGAGCATGTATTTTTGTTTCAGATGGATTTGGATCCTAAGCCTGTCTCTTCCACTTGTCTGTGTGACATCAAACAAGTTTCCTAAATTCCACTCACTTTCCATACCTGTAAATTGAATAGAAAAATATAAACTTCACGGTATTATTATAAGAAAATCAGATAATACACAAAAGTACATTAAATAATACGAGAAGTAATGACATGCACCCCAGATAGGGAGTTCTCTGATAGTGATAAATAATACATTTCATTGGCTGTGTTAACTTTCCTTCTTTTCCTGTTCCTTCTTTGTGACTCTCCTTTTTCTCCTTTCTCTCTTTCTTCTTACTTCTTTTCTTCTTCCTTCCTAAGTGAAATCCCAAAGGATTCTAGAGTATGTAGAACATCATCTCAATGATGTTCCTAAAGACTTAATGTATATTAACTCAATTAATCCTTACAAAAACCTTAGATATTTTCCACATTTGGAATATTATTAACCAAGGCTCAGAGAGGTTAGGTAATTGCTGCCAAGGCACATAGCCAAAAAATAACAACACTGGAACTTAAACATGGGTTTGGCTGCCTGTATGGTTCTTTTAACAGCTTGATTCTGGCTCAGGCACAGTTAAATGTTATAATATATTAAATAAAATAATTTTGTAAAATATAAAGAGCTATACAAATATGGAATACTATTATGATTGTTGTGAATTATTAAAATAAAACATTTGTACTGCTGGCCTGACTTGGAGGCCTTTTAAAATGTAGCGTTAGTCTCATTCATCTGTCAGATGAAGCTGTCTGGTTGCTTCCTGGCCAAGACAGCAGTCTCAGTGCAAAACTCAAGTAGTGCATTTAGTGTTACTTGTCTTTTCATGTACAATACATTAGGGAAGGACAAATAAGACAGGTCAGTGTCTGTTTCCTCTTCCTGCTAGAGATAGGAACAAGCTGAGTGATGAGGGAGGGGTCATCTACCGAAAATGTGTCGTCTTTTGACAGTCAAGGGAGTTTTGGGGAGTCATGACCCCAGAACAGCTATGGAGAAGGGCAATGGGAGCTTGCAGGACACTGAGCTGGATACAGGGAATGGGAGGGCCTGTTTCCTGGGTCTATACAACCCAATACAGAGCTGAGAGCTGATCTAAAACAATAGGTTGAAGATATGAAGAGCATGACAACAGGATTTATCTAGCTTTCTTCCCAAGCTAACTGCCTGCCCAACACCCCCCCCC
>NW_026000174.1:40737278-40851999 GCF_001458135.2 Marmota marmota marmota | reverse complement strand
AAAAAAATCCAGCAATGAAACAGAACCCTCCCCCCCCCACACACACACAACAATGACCTATTTTAATAATGATGTGTAACTGGCAGAGCAAGCATTCTGAGGCAGCAAGATGCACTAATCTGTCATTGGTGGAGACAACAAAGGAGGAAGATAATAGGTTAGAAATATCCTAGTAGAAAACTCACCAGGGATCTTTGACTAGTTTTTACCCCTTCTTGGCTATTTTTCAAGTTTCCTTTTCTTCTTCCCTTTCTTTTTAAATTAAGAAATAACCAGGAGTGTTTGCAGGAGAATGTTGGATGTTTTCCCCCCAAGCATCGATATAATATTAGAACTTGAACCTGGCTAATTTAGAAGAACTAGGAAAGGTCCATGTGAATAACTCAGTGACTCTCTACAAAGTTCTATCTGGACTTTTTTTTCCTCCAGGGCATTGTCCAGAATCCAGCTGAGGAAATTTGAATATTTTCCTTGGAAAATTTTCTTTTCTCACCTACCTCTGTTTCTCACTTTTCGGTTGACTTAAGCAAATCTATCATTATGCACATGTCCCATTTAACTCTTGGTGTTTTACCCATGGGTTTAATCATTCTTAAAGAAGAACAGGGAAAAAACTGTCATTGAGATTATACTCATAAGCTAGTCTCTACTGTGAATTTAATTGACATTCAGGGAATTTTCAGTCATTTACTCTATTTAGCTACTTAATCTATATCTATTTATATATACACACACACACACACACACACACAGAATATCAACCTCATGGTTGAACACAGATCCTAACAGCTGTTTTGTTTTGAGTATCTTTCATATGTTAGAATCTGTACCTATCATTTCTACATACAAAGCATCTCAATGCATCTTCACAGTGATCTTGCAAGGTATATGCCATTATAGGAGTTCCACTTAGCCATAGTTTCATGTTCCACAGTTTCAGTTATGAGATACACTGGGGGTTGAAAATATTAAATGGAATATCCAGAAAAAAATTTATAACTTTAAATAATTTTCATTGCATTAAGCTTATTACTATAATTTCCTATTTCCAGGTAATGTTTTTAATTTCTTACTGTGACTTATATAAACTTTATCCCAGGTATGTATATATAAGAAAAAAATCAAAGTTTACACAGGATTTGATGTTTTCATATATCCCCTAGAGGTCTTCCTGGCAGATCAGGGAGGATAACTATGCTACTTTTTATAAAAGGAAGTTTAGTAACTTTCCTTAGACAAAAAAAAAAAAAAAGAGTAGAAGTTTTTATATCATAATTAATTCCCAAATCTAGTTTTTCAAGTATCACACGATTTCCCATTCTTTATTAGGAGGCTATAAATTAGTAGTTGTTAGAGCAATGCCTTCTTTATCTTCTCAACTATCAGTGTACAGAAGAGAAAACAGTGTTGCAGGTGTTAAATTGACTGGTACAAGGCAACATTGAAAGCTATACAGTGAGATTTTAGAGATTTTTCTAAGGTAGAGTAAAAGTTATCACATAGGAGATGGCCTGTGAAATTAACAAAGTAAGAAAGAGCAATAGTTGAGCAGGAATGAAGGAATTTTTTATATTTATCCAGTTACTTTGTTACATGAAAGAAAAGATATTTCTTTGCCCAAGAAATTTCTCTATGAGAAAATATGATTTTTGATGAAAAAATATAGCAAGTAATTAATGCCACAATAAGGATGTAAACACTTTGATGGGATGGATGACTGTCTTCTCTTTGTTCTGAAACTGGAGAGCATTCATTTATCTTGCCCTGCTTAGTTTACCTCTAATTTTGCTTCAATGAATAGGTTTCATTCCTTGTGATTGTAACTTAAGAACTTCAGTAGCAAACAATATCCCAACTCCCATTTCACTGCAGCAATCCCAAACAGTTGTCACCATCAGTAGTATGATGTATCCTACCACAATTTTCCATGGGACTCAATATCAGGTGGGGAAGGTGTGAACCAAAGCTGTGACAGACCACATGTAAGACGCCCTCATGGAAACGGACTCAGCTCTACTGTCACTTCCTGTATGGCCCAAACCTCCAACACAGTACAGTTTCCCTCACCTTGTGCCAAATTGATATATGGGCCCAACAGGGCTACAAATGATACCTACCTGGATTGTTTTCTTGTGGTCTCTACCTATGAAAGTGTACAATTCACTTGGATTAAATGAAAAAGAGGAAATCCAAACTCATCTAGACCAATGATATCTAATAGACATGAACCACATACACAATTTTAAAACTTTCTGTTAAAATAGTGCCAAGAAAAAGGTGAAATTAATTTTAATGGCTATTTCACCCAATATATGTTACTATACAGTGAATAACCAATGTAAAAATGATGTATAACATATTTTGCATTCATACCAACTTTGTGAAATTTGTTGTCTGTTTATACTTACAGCACATCTCTATCTAAACTGCATTGAAAATGCTCATCAGCCACCTGTGCCTATTGGCTGCCATATTAAACAATATGGGCCTCACCTTGGCAGTGTGGATATAAAAGTGGGTTTCTGTTTTACTGAAATTTGCACTAAATATGGTTTTAAAACAATTATGATCAGTCAATAAAATATTTTAAAAATTCCTGCCATGTACTGTCCTATGTTCTGGGGATATGGTGTAAAATAAAGATTCCCCTCATTCTCTCTCAAAGAAGTTTACTCCTAAATGGCTGCATTGGGAGAGGGTTGGTAGGGAAATCTGAACATGTATTTCAGAGGAGTTTGTTTTAGTGTTCACATGTCTATCCATAGGAGAGATGGTTTTTACAGGACATTAATGAGCTTACTCTTCAACTATATCCCCTTCCTCTACATAACAAAGAACATAAATATCATCCCTTCCCCACCCCTGGGCATCTTCAGAATAAGAAATTCCAAGACAAAAGGGCAGGATGGCCCCAGCGCAGAACACACCAGAGAGAGATGTGCAGAACTAGGCTTACACCAAGAGAAAAATCTGGTCATTGCAGTCAGGCATTTTACCAGCTGTGTAAAATCATGGGCAAAAGCTTGCTTATTTTCAGTCTAACCTGTGGAATTTTTGATGGGGACTAAAAGATACAACTGTAACTTCAATAATGACCTTGGTATTAGAAACGGCACAGCCTGGCCCAGGGTGCCAACAACATGGGAGCAAAGTGGAAATTCAGCCAGTCTTAGGAGAACCCCTTAGCCAGACGAGAGCTCTCCAAGCTTAGGTCTTGCTTTTCAGTAGCCTTTTACTGAGAAAAATTCAGCATTCTGGTGTAATGAAATCCTTCCAGCATATACGCTCAGAGTGTTCTTTATTATATTCTTTATTATAACTCTTACTCATTAGACTTTGAGTAGCCTAAGCTCTATAAGGGCAGACATGTATCGTCTACATGTATGGGAGCAATGCATGCTACATAGTAAATGTTCAATATAAACTTCAACAACAGAAGAATGGCTGTTTATTAATTTATCTTCATAGAGTCATAACTTAGGAGTCTCATTGGATATTGCAGACAAAAACAATAGGCTTTTTCTGATAATTAAGATCATGATTCTTCTATTGAGGACCACTTAAGGCACACCTGACACAGAAGCCAGATTGACAGGCATGTTTCTTTCTGGTGGGCTATGAATGACATGGATGGGTTAGGTAGGATGGAGGAACATATTCCCAGGAAAAAAATAAATAAATAAATAGCAGTGTGAGGCAATACAAAGGAAGTGCCAAATGGGTGGGCCAGATAATTCGTGAGTTCCAAGGCAGGAGGGATGCCTGTGGGAGTGATGATCAGGAGGTGAGATATGAACTAGACTCAAGAGAATAGATGGAATGTGTACGATTGAAAACTGGAAAGGTATCAAGGGGAAAACCAGATTTTTTTTTTTTTGCTTGTTTTTATTTATGGACCCAGCATCACTTTAGGGAGCCCACATAAGCACTTTCAGAGTAGAGATAGCCTCTGTCTGATCATAATGGGGCTGAAAGAATTGGCTTCAGACTAACACTCAGGTTTCCTCCTTTGGCATTTTCCTCTGTTCAGAGGAATGGGGAAACATACCCAGCTATCTGTGCTCTAGACGGTACTGTGGGTACTGCTGTAATTTAATAAGGATTATTACTGAAAGGAGTAATAAAACAGTAGGTATAATAAATCAGAATGATAGCCCAGTACATGGAGACAGAAGTGAAACTTCCAGAAATGGCAGAGTTTTTGATCCATTTATCAAAGCACTTTTGGATTCAAGTCAGGAACAAAAAATAAAAGTTGAAGAAAATTAATCCGTATCTAGGATCCTATAACAAATCATTCTAAATGAAATGTGAGAGACTTGTTTCTTGCTTGGCATTTCTTTTGTTAGGGTTTGAACTTTGGTGAATTGCCAATCAATCCATTCTAATGAGTTCTTGGTTAATATGCTTAATTAATCCCCAATGCCATATTTGCAATGGATTTGGGGGATTGTACTATTTGTTTAAAAACATGCATAGAAAGAAGAAAATTGGCTTATATGTCTAAAAATAAATCTCTACTAAAAAAAAATTAGATTTTCTCCTATCTCTCTACCTTCCTCCCTTTCTTCCTTCTTTCCTTACTTCCTTTCCATTGTTCTTTGTTTTAATTTGGTCACCTTCTAATTTGTTAGAAGACATTGATATTGCATCATCGTGATGGAGAACTCAGTCTTTTATTACTCTTCAAAAACATAAAAATCTTCTTCATGTATCATGTTATGGTTTAGACTAAAGGTGTCTCCTAAAAACTCACACATTAGACAATTTAAGAAAGTTCAGAGGTGAAGTGATTGAATTATGAGAGTCCTAACATAATCAGTGCATTAATCCACTAGTATGGATTAATTGGGTGGTAACTATAGTCAGGTAGGGTGTGACTGGAGGAGGTAGGTCACTGGGGGAATGCCTTTGGGGTTTATTTTTTGTCCTTGGTGAGTAGAGCTGTCTCTCTGCTCCTTGATTGCCATGTCCTGAGCTGCTTTCCTGCACCATGCTCTTCTGCCGTGATGATCTGTCTCACTTCAGACCCAGAGCAATGGAATTGGCCATGTATGAACTGAAATTTCTGAAACCCAGAGCCAAATAAACGTTCCCTCTTCTAATTGTTCTTGTTTAGTCTTTTTGTTACAGTGACAAAACAGCTAACTAAAACGGTCATTTAAAATGTCATTTAGCAAGGGGCTGGGGATGTGGCTCAAGCGGTAGCGCGCTGGCCTGGCATGCGTGCGGCCCAGGTTCGATATTCACCACCACATACAAACAAAGATGTTGTGTCTGCCGAAAACTAAAAAATAAATATTAAAAAATTTTTAAAAATGTCATTTAGCTTAAAAAAAAAACCCACAAACATTTCTATACAACTAAACGTTTTCTATGGTATCTCAGATCTTATGTTATTGGCAGGAAAATGTGGATTGTATCCAGTTCCATCACTGTGATCTATTCAGTTTTACTTTGTGAAACTGACAAAATCCCTCAACCTCTCTATACCTCAGTTTATACATCTATATGTAGAAAATATCTTGAGAACCAAATAAAACTGCAAAAGTGTTCTAAGACATATCGAACACTGATACCCAAGGAAGGTAATAGTCATAAGGAATTTATATCTGAATTTGTTGAAGGGGCAATATCTTTTATTCCTTCAATATTTATCACTGTTAGCTTGAGAATCAGTACATTTGTCCTATGTTTAACTGAGTCTATTTCTTTTTTGTTGTTGATATTTCATTTTATTAGTTGTTGCTACTCAGCATTCAAATAGTTTCTTCTGTGGGGAAATTTTCCATATGTTGAGATATGGTTCTCATGCATGACAAGAGGAAAGACTATACTTCTGATTATATAGGCTGAAGGGACCAGAAACTACTTCCTAGACCTTGAACTGCCAAATAAGGGTACCCGCCTAAAACCAGTCAGCTGAATGTTTCCACTAGGGACAGGAAGTCTTAGAGGATTAACACAAATACTCAGTGATTGAAATCTGGGGTGGAGGCCTTAGCATGCTTCTTAAATTCCTGTTATGTAAACAGTGCATTTGGAAGCTTCCTAGAGAGATAAGCCATTAGTATTTTACTGATCAATTAAGTGGTTTAGGTAGTTGGTTTATCGCACTTTTGTTTCAATACATCTTCAGAAAATTTACTTATGAACACAGAAAAAGAAAACGAGTTGTTTACAACTCTAATCCACTCTTAGCATTCCAGTTACCTCCTGCTGGTAATTTGATATGTAAATACATATATGTACATATTCATATTAATATATATATGCTTGTAAACACACATATTTTATAGCAATTAAATGTATATAATGTTACATTAGCATATGTTATGTATAAGTTATATGAAGCATAAATATGCTAGACATACTGAATATTAACATATATAAATATATGCACATGTACATCAATATTAAATTCAACAGCCAATATTGATCATTTAACACTTTTCTCTTAGTCATTTTACATACATGGAAATTTTTGATATTTATTTTGCAAAAATGAACTATAATGAACATTCTCACTACTGAATTGTACAAATAGTAATTTTTTTTTTAGGCAAAGGGTTATTTTCCCATCTGTTTAAATCACACTTTAAACTTTGCTGACTCTTTTTCCATCATGATGACAAAACCAAATAAAAGCACAATTCTAGCCCTATAGAATGTTGTCAATTCTAGCCTGATTTAAATAAAGAGTCTTGAACCCTCCTCCTCCCCTGCATTTATTTTTCTATTCCCTTCTGATTGCTTTTACTACCTCCAGACTTCTTGGCTTTATCTATCATTCCTGATCCCCAAATTAGCCCTTGGCCCTGACAACAGATCTGGCTTTTTCCCTCTGGTTTTAAGCATTGGCACTCTCCTCTGGATGCAGCTTACATTCCCCATCTGGCTTTATTCCCTCCTGACCATTCTGGGAAACTGTGAAACTCAATCAAGCCTAAGCTTAGCTGTGTTGTTCAGTCTGGGTGAAATTTAAATTTAAATGCATGGCAGGAATGGAGCATTTATAGAGGGAGGTTGTGGTCAGATTATGGGAGCCTTGAGTGCCAAAGAAAAAGGTTTAGACTCTCTTCTGTAGAGACTGTGGCCCAACAAAGTATTTTAAATAGGCTGTACCTTTTATGGATTAATTTGGCCTTTTTTCTGGAAAATAAAGCAGAGATAGGAAATCTTAGACTAGAGGCTGAACAGGACCAAGTGACAGGCACCCTGTGTATGCTACTCGATAGAAATAGAATGAAGCATATTTTTCTTTTTGGGGAGGTGGGTGGATACTGGGGATTGAACGCGGGGGCACTCAACCACTGAGCCACATCCCCAGCACTATTTTGTATTTTATTTAGAGACAATGTCTCACTGAGTTGCTTAGTGACTCCCCATTGCTGAGGCTGGCTTTGAATTTGCAATCCTACTGCCTCCCAAGTCACTGGGATTACAGGCATGTGCCATGATGCCCAACATGAAGTGTATTTTTAAGAAAATAGATCAGGTGGAACTTGTAAGTCATATGAACATTATTATTGGTAATATTATCAATTAACACTATTATGTAGACCTTACTATGTGCTGTGGAGGATACAACATTTAGTAGGCTTTTGGATCATTTAATCCTTTGACAATGGAAATAGGCTTAAATATTTTCCTAATTTAACAATGAAAATCAGATGACTAAAAGGTTAAAAAAAAGTGCCCAAGATTATATAGCTAAATCACCTTCATGTATAGTTTGTATTTCCCGTTCGTTTTTCAAATATCAATTCGTAAGCTTTTATCTGAGTTAACCTATCAAAAGTAAAGAAGACAGATGAGCACTAAGTTGTGTTTGGTCTTGACTAGAGGAGGAATTTCTCAGGAGAAATCATTCTTTTAACTGTAATTAAAACTCCAGTGACTGCTTTTGACTTTCAGGAAAGAATGCTTTTTATTATACAATAAATTGGAATTATCAGATCACCCTTCCTGTCTTTTCCCCAAATGCTTTGCAGATCTTCCTATTCCTATTTACATGGAATTGAGCAGCTTGCATTGTTAGAGCTTCCCCTAAATTGTGATTGCAGAATTAGCCTCCTGCTGTTATAACTCTGGTGCTGTGAAATGAGATCTCCTGATAGAGTTACAGTCACCCAGTTGATGCTGATACTTTTCAGTTGCTGTTTCTTCCCATACAAATAAAACTGCTGCCAAAATATTTATTAGTTTCTGGTACAATGCATCTCTCTGAATTTAATCAAACTCAATGCATTAAGTAAATGTTAGGTGTGAGCAATTTTTCATAGGAGTGTGTGGTCCCATAGGGGACCTTGGAATGTGTTGTCTGTGTATACACAGACCTAAAATTAGCCTTGTTTTTAACATTTATGTACATATAAATGATGTGTGTCTCTGTGTATATATGTGTATATACATGATTTGTTCTCCCTACGCCTGACTTCCATTATAGCTGAATGCATACCAACAAATTTTTCAGCTGTTTATATCAAAATTAACAAATATATTTAACAAAGGATTTAAATTATTGGAAGTAAAACTTTTTTATCTCCCCTGGTTGGGAAATAAGGAAGTTTTATAGCAATCAGGATTTTTTTTTTTTAATCATTGCTTACTAAAATCTACTGTGTAGGGGCTGGGGATGTGGCTCAAGCGGTAGCGTGCTCGCCTGGCGTGCTTGCGGCCCGGGTTCGATCCTCAGCACCACATACAAACAAAGATGTTGTGTCTGCCGAGAACTAAAAAATAAATATTAAAAAATTCTCTCTCTCTCTCTCTCTCTCTCTCTCTCCCACTCTCTCTTTAAAAAAAAAAAATCTACTGTGTAAGTAATTGGGAACTTGTTCAGAGTTTTAAATTTATTTTTGTTTTGTCTTTAAATAACATTTTCTTCTCTAATTTCCTTTTCTTTCAAATGTTAATAATAATTTTAAGTTTTGCCTCCTCTCTCCTTCCATACTTCTTTTATCCTTCAAAAGCATCACCATCACAAGGCAAAAAGTGGGTTTATAATGGGCTCTATGAGATTCAGTTTCCTATTAAGACATAATGACAGGTTTATAATCACAAAGATAAGTTCTATCTGTAAGGTTGAAGCTCCAGGGTCAACTTCTACAGGAACCTTTTCCAGATTTGCTAAGTAACTAAATTGGAAGACAACTTACCTGTTTTAAAAGGGGCATTTTGGTGGTTAGTAGGATTAGCATACTGTTTTAAATGACCTACTTCATATCAGAAATTCATTATTTTCAAAGTCTTATTTTCAATAAAAAGCCTTCTCAAACATTGTGAACTGACAAGTTTCTGTGAAGCTACCTAGCTTACTAGTAGGCATCTTAAACTTATCCTGGTCAATGTAGAACTCTTAACGTGTACCCTGTAAACTTATTATTTTACTTTTCTTTCCTGTCTCAGTGAATTTTAATGCTATTGCTCAGGAAAAAAACATATTTAGGAACTTCTTTTTACTTTTTCTCACAAAGCCCAATTTCAATTTAACATTGGATATTGTTGCTTCTATATTTCTTATATGTTTGTATAAGTGTGTGTGTGTGTGTGTGTGTGCGCGTGCGTGGTGTGTATAAGCTCTTAAACTTTTCTTAATCTGAGTTCCCTAGAAAACAAAAGTCTGAGTCAATACTTACTCATAATGAGGAAAATGAATGCTCAAACAGAAAACTCAAGCAAACCAGCAAAGAGGGAATCGGTCAAGGTGGTGGAGACTTAGGAGAGGCAGTGATCAAAGTAAGTAAAGTAAGGCAATTCTAAATTAAAAAAAAAAAAGAAAAGAAAAGAAAAAGAAAAAAGAAAGCAATGCTGGAAGCATCACAATACCGGACTTCAAATTGTACTACAGAGCTATCATAACAAAAACTGCATGACACTGGCATAAGAACAGACACACTGAGCAATGGTACAGAATAGAAGACACAGAGACAAACCCACATATCTGCAGTCATCTGATCATTGACAAAAGTGCCAAAACCATATATTGGTGTAAAGATAGCCTTTTTAACAAATGGTGCTGGGAAAACTGGTTACTCAGAGGTAGAAGAATGAGACTAGATCCTTATCTCTCATGTTGCAGAAAAAGTCAACTAAAAGTGGATTGAGGACCTAGGAATTAGACCAGAAAGTATTAAACTCCTAGAAGAAAACATAGGGTCAACACTCCAGCATATAGGCAGAGGAAACTTTTTTAATAGGACACCTAAAGCTCAGGAAATAATGTTGAAAGCTAATAAATGGAATGGCATCAAATTAAAAAACTCTACATAGCGAAGGAAATAATAATATGAAGAGAGAATCTACAGAATGGGAGAAAGCCTTTGCTAGCTACACTTCTGACATATTAATATCCAGAATCTGTAAAGAACTCAAAAACTTTATATAAATACACGTATATATGTGTATATATACACATATATACATATATGTATATAAATTAACATGAGCAAGCAAACTAAGCATATACTTCTCAAAAGAAGATATACAAATGACCAATAAATATCTGAAACAATGTTCAGCATCACTTGCCGCAGTCTGGCTGGGCACAAAATAACCAAGCCACCACAAAAGCCTTGTAGATTCAAACAGCAACTCTTTATTCCCGAACTCTCACCGGCACTCTACACGCACGTTCTGGGAAATACACTCCCTCTACCGGGCTCTGCGTACCAAATACTCTTAGAACCCCACCAGAACTCAATGGGAACTCCAAAGGAGCGGGCGCCTGAGGTAGCAGGATACACCCTATTCCCAGCAGGATCCACCCTAAAAAACCGGAGCCACCCTAATCCCTGAGCAGGGTCACCTTTCAACCCAAAATGCCATGCATCATTCCTACTTGGCTATAGCTTTCAGCAATCACTAGAAAAAAGGGAAATGCAAATCAAAACTACTCTGAGATTTCATCTCACTTCAGTTGGGATGACAGCCATCAAGAATGCAAGCAATAATAACTGCTAGAGAGGATGTAGAGAAAAAAAGAACACTTTTACATTGTTGGTGGGATTGTAAATTAGTACAACCACTTTGGAAATTAGTATAATGTTTCTTCACAAGACTGGGAATAGAGCTACCATATGACCCACAGTCCTCAGTATTTATCCTAAAGAATTGAAGTCTATACTATACTATAATGATACATGCATACCCATGTTTACATGAGCACAATTCACAATAGCCAAATTTTGGAATAAGCCGAATGGATGAAAAAAAAAATGTGATACACACACACACACACACACACACCACAATAGAGCTTTATTTAGTCATAAATAAGAAAAAAAAATGTCATTTGAAGGAAAATGGATGCAACTTGAGAACATATGTTAAGCAACAAAATACAAACTCTGAAAGTCAAAGGTCATATATTTTACCTCATATGTGGAAGCTACAGAGGAAAAAGGTAAACAGGTGGGGGGAATCTTGTGAAAATCAAAGGGAGATTAGTATAATACAGGAAAGATATCAAGGGAGGGAGGAAAAGAGGAAAAAATGAAATACGCGAATGGCATAAAATTTCAGCCAAATTATATTGCTATGTGTTATGTATGTACGAATAAGTAAGAGCAAATCCCAACATTATCTACAACTATGGTACAACAATAAAAAATATGGAAAACAAATTCAAAATAAAATTACTGGGACCCCTTAAATACATAATAATAGAAATTAAAATTATTTATGATAATTCATTTTAAATACAAATGACATATTTTACAAAATGACTAAATTTATAGGATAAAAGATAGGAAGTAGAATAATATCTTGCATTTTTGTAATTCTTAAATTTTAGCTTTCTTGAAGATCAATTCCCTTATTTGCTTGTTATTCAATTTATTGTGGCTTACTATCTTTGTGTACATATATGTGGAAATTTTGTCATGAGGCAGATATATAGAACAAGGGGAAATATTTTAATAGTTTTAATAGATGTTTGTGAATATTTCTCCTTTAATGCTACATCAAAACTTGCAGAGTAGTAGCTTCTTAAAGATTAATGGTAATGTGAAATCCAAAAGCATATTAATGAATATTTGTACTCTGTTATGCTAAAATTGTTCCTTCCTTTTAAATGAAACTTTTACTAATGCATTTTTCACATACGTATTTTATAATATCATGTGTTAATTATGTGAAAAAATATTGACTCATTGAGTTATGAAGATATTCTGAATATTGACACAATTCTCTGTCATTTAAAGATGCTGCAAAGGAATTTAATTGGGTGTCTTAAATAACAGAAATTTATTTCTCATAGTTTTGGAGGCTGGAGTTTCCAAGATCAAGGTGCTGGCAGGTCTGGAGTCTGGTGAGGACTCATAGTACTCTTCTTTAATTGTAGATGGATGTCTTCATGCTATATCCTCACATAGTACAGAGAAAGAACACTCTTTTGTTTCTCATAAATTCACTAATCCCATTAAAGAGCTGCATCCAAAGGGTCTATTATCAACCACGTTGGAGATTAGAATTTCAACATATGAATGGAGGCAGCCACAAATACTCATCCCATAACAGCAATATTTAAAAATGTATATTTATTAAGAGCAATGTAAACCTAAAGTCAGCAGAAGAAAACAAAAAGTAAAACTAAGAGAAGAAATCAATGATGTTGAAAACAGGAAATCAATATGAAGATCAGCAAACTGAAAACCTGGTTCTTTTCAAAGTTCAACAAAATTGGCAAGCTCTGGCTATACTAACCAAGAGAAAAAAGATACTAGTGTCAAAAATAAAAGAATGGCCATCACTTCTGGTCCTGTGAACATAAAAGGATGACCAAATTTATGCCCGCAAATTTGATTAAGTTATTCTAAGTTGACAAAATGAACCATTCCTGGAAACACACATCCTATTCAAATTCACATAAGACATATTTAACCTGATTATCCCTATGTTTATCAAAGAGATTAAATTTAAAAATCAATAATTTTTAAAAAAGAAGGCCCCAGGTCTAAATAGTTTCACTGGTGAATTCTCATGTATGGAATGGTGAATACCAATTTGCTAATATATGCTCCAGGAAATAAAAGCAAAAGGAACACCTTCTACTTGATTCTACTTAAATAACAGAAATTTATTTCTCGTAGTTTTGGAAACCAGAGTTTCCAAGATCAAAGTGCTGGCAGGTCTGGAGTCTGGTGAGGACTCATATTACTCTTTTTTAGTTGTAGATGGCTTTTTTTTTTTCCTTAGAAAAATGCTTAGGCCATCATTACCCTAAAAACAAAGTAAGATAAAGAGATTATTGTATATTCGGAAAACTACAGACAAATATCTCTCAGGAATGTAGATGCAAAAATCTTCAACAATATATAAGAAAACTGAATCTAATGTCATATAGAAAGAAATTATATACCACAAACAAGTGGTATTTAGTTTAGGTATGCAAAGCTGGTTTGACATTTAAAAATCAACTAAAGTCACTTCAATAGGTTAAAGGAGAAAAACTAAAATAAGTAAGTAAGTAAGTAAATAAATAAATAAATAAATAAAACTACAAATGCTATTGACAAAATCCAGTAAACTAGGAATGGAGAGGGAATTTTTTTTTTTTTTTTTTAAAGAGAGAGGGAGAGAGAATTTTAATATTTATTTTTTAGTTTTCGGCGGACACAACATCTTTGTTTGTATGTGGTGCTGAGGATCGAACCCGGGCCACATGCATGCCAGGCGAGCGCGCTACTGCTTGAGCTACACCCCCAGCCCTGGAAAGGGAAATTTTTCAACATGACAAAAAATATCTACAAAAAATGTTATAACTAATATCACACATGATATTGAAGAATGAGACACTTTCCCATTAAAGCAGGAACAAGGTGAGCATATTCACTCCCACCTTTTGTATTCCTCATTGTACTGGGAGTCATAACTAATGCAGTGAGTTAAGCATGAAAGTAAGAGGGACAAGAGGTGTAAAAGAATAAATTGTCTTTCTTTGCAGATCATGATTCTCTAGGAAGAAAATCTCTTAAGAACTGACCAAAATCCCAAAACAAACCAGACAAAAAACCACAAACTGGGAATGAGATCAGTCAGAAAATGTAGGGTCAATATTCCAACCTATTGGCACAGGCATCACAGAAATAAAACCAGGCATCAAATAATAAGTGACATCAAATTAAAGAGCTTCTTCACTGCAAAGGAAACAAGAGTGTGAAAAGAGAGGCTATAGAAAGGGGAAAAAAAAATCTTTTTTAGCTATGTTTTCAATAGGGGATTAATATCTACAATATATAAAGAATGTAAAAAAAAAAAAACAATAGCAGCAGAACAAATAACTCAATCAACAAATGGGAAAAAGAACTAAACATATTTCTAAAAAGGAGGACTATGAATGGGCAACAAACATTTGAAAAAGTGTTCAATATTCTTAGCAAACTGGGAAATGCAAATCAAAAGTATTCTGATATTCCATCTCTCTTCAGCTAGAATAGTAGTCATCAAGAACACACATAACTGTTATTGTTGGGGAGGATGTGGAGAGAAAAAACACACTTATACATTGCTAGTGTGCAGCAAATAGTACAACCACTATCAAAAGCAGTATGGAGGTTCCTCAGAAGACTAGAAATGGAATCACCACATGACACAGTCATCTAGTCCTTGGCATTCATCCAAAAGAATTAAGAATACTATAGAGGTACATGCATTATGACATTTATAGCAGCATAATTCACAGTAGCCAAGTTATGGAACCATCCTAGGTGTATATCAACAGATGAACAAATTAGGAAAAATATTTTACACACACACACACACACACACACAAGTTTTACTCAGCCATAAGGAAGAATTAAATTATGTTACTTGCTGGTAAATGAATGGAAATAATATACTAAGTGAAATAAGAGAATCCAGAAAGTCAAGGGTCAGATGTTTTCTCTCATATGTGTGAGGCAGGGGAGAGGGGGAAAGAAAGAGAGAGAGAGAAAAAGGGGACATCATGAAAATAGAAAGGAGGTTGATAGAGTAGTGGAGTGGGAACCACAGGAGGGAGGAGGACAGGGTATGGGAAAGAACTGGGCAATGAAATCTACCAAATTTTGCTGTCCATGTATAAATATAGCCAAAGTAATCTCACTTTTATATATAATTATAATGCACTAATTAAAATAATAATAGAAGGGAGATAGGTAGACTAAAGAAATTGGATTGGGGGAGGGAAAGGGGCATGGAAAGAGAAGGTACTGAGGAATGGCATCATTATGTGCACATACAAATATGGAATAATGGATCCCTCTATTGTATATAATTATGCATACATATGATATACATCACATATACAAAGAAAAAAATCAAGAATGGAAACACAACATTTTACTTTTAATGTTACAGATGTCCATCCCCATAAGATATAGTTAAGGTACGTAATGTCATCTGAACTTCTAAAATCTTTCTACTAGTTTGACCTCTGTGTCTAGTAGAGAACCCATTATTTCTGTTACTTAGGGCTGGATTATCATACTAGCAAACATCAAGCCTACCTGTGTAGGTTAGGAATATCTGTAGGCCTTCAGCTAACTAAAAACTTTTCTGACTTGGCAGTTTCACTTGATAGTTCTTAGGCATTACTTTCCAAGAATCTCTTTTGTAGTCTCCAGTATCAATTATTTTTTGGGAGGCTAACACAAATGTATATCTTAAGTTACATTTTACTAGTTTTTTTAAATGTTCAGGAATGGCTGTATGTGTTTTAACTGTTTTTACTAGGTATTTAAGATGAAGCAGGTCAAACTGACTTTTGTTTCTATCTATTGTTAAGAGTCAGCTGAGTTTCCATGGGTGTCACTCCTGGGGGAACTTGATAGCAGCTTCTTAGTTCTGCTAGTGCCATTTGCACTAGGGTGGGCCCAGGTCTTGCTGACCATGTGGCTTCCTTTGGAAGCATCAGGGATGTCTCCTTTCTCCAGTGACCCTCCTCTACATAGCAAGTGCACTGATTGGCTTTCTGTTCTCCAGGGGTCTCATTAATCTCCCTGATTGGGAGGTTAGGTAACCCAAAGTTGCAAAGCTCTTTAGAGAAGTTCCCTGTTCCCTGGATTCAGACTGTTTACATTCCTGATAACTCTGGCTATGTTAAATATTTGTATCCCCAAATGAAGGCCTTGTCCTCTCTAACCTTGTTATGGGAACAACTTATCAGCTCTCACACCTCCTGGTGAGAGAACTTCTATTATCTTCATTGTATATATTGACATGTTCAAGATGCTCCAACATTTATTCAGTACTCACGATTTTTTTTTGTTTCTCTTTCATAGAAGCAACCATCCCCAGATGACTTTACAACCTGTTCTTTCTAACCAGATTTCAATCCTACCTGACTTCTAAGAAGGAACTCCAAAACTGCTTGCCCCACACTGCCAGCTTCCAGCTAGAAGAAGGCAGAACAGTCATCATCCCATTTCCTTATGGCAGTGAGGAGTTCCTAAAATTAGAGGGGGGAGTGAAGCCAGAATTAGATAGGTAGTCAGTATAGATAGGTAAATCGAGTCAGGTTGGATCAAGCAGGCCAATTTTGAGTGAGACCAGCTAGTTGGAGACTGTCCCCTGAGGGACTGAAATGTTAATTTCTTTAGAGCCCTCCTTCTACCCTTATCAAGAACCTGCCCCTGCTGCTACCTGTTGCTAAGGTAGCCTGTGCCAGGAATTGCTCCTCCTTACAGAGAACTATAAGGTTGTTCATTAATGTGTCCTGGGCTGTACCATTCTGCCCTTCCCACTTCAGCCCACCTGTTTCCCACTTTGGGGCCATTCCACCAAGCATTCCTGAGCATTCCTGGGCCTCCTCTTGTGTGCAGAAAGGTGAAAGATAATGGGAAGAGGGGAGGAGAACAAAGGAAGCCTGGGACATATAAAAAGGGCAGAACACCTCACTTCTTGGGATACCAGGATACCAGCTATGGCCCCCTTCTCCCTCATGGGAGAAGTCTATGCTACCCCTTTTTAAATAAAGCCTGCTTTATATGCTTGAAAAAAAAAAAAAGAAAAAAACAGATTGGAAGAAAATATTTGCAAAACGTAGCTGATAAAGTACATGTCTAAAATATATAAATTTTTAAAGTGATATTGGCCAAAGTGTACTATTATATCATGTGTATGTTCGAATATGTAACTACTAATCCTGTTATTATGTATGAGTATAATGTGCTGATAAAAAATATGAAAAAAACCACCAACTTGATTGAGATGGAGTTCCTAAATGGTGCAATCCCCATTTTAAGTATGGCATTCAATAGTTTTTAGTGTATTCACAGAGTTGTGTAACCTTCATCAGAGTTAGTTTTAGAACATTTTCATCATCCCAAAGTGAAAGCTGGTACCCACTAGCAATTACTCCCATTTCCTCAGTCCTACTTCCCTAGACAGTCACTTAGCTACTTTTTGCTGCTCTGGATTTGCCTGTTCTAGGAGTTTCATTTAAATGGAATGCATACAGCAAATGGCTTTTGGGGTCTTGCATCTTTCTCTTAAAAAAAAAAAAAAAGAAAGAAAGAAAGGAAAAAAAAAAAAAAGCCCTGTATATTACCTTTGGTATTCCTCTGGAGAGTCTGCCTGTTGATTTCTAGTCTAGTCACTAAACTTCTTGTGGATATGATGAGTATATTCCAGAAAGTGAAAGTGATTTGTTTTGGGGTCACCTAGCCGGTTTCTGGTAGAACTTGAACTACAAGTGCCAATCCATGTGTCACATATCTTCACATTTTGTAATTCTAAAGGTCTACTCATTCCTTAACTGATTAGGATTAATCCCAAATGAGGAAGATAAGCAGGACACACAAAGGAGATTCATTTGAAGATCGAAGAAAGAAATGGTAAAGAGTAGGTTCTGAGGGCTTTTTTAAAATTATACTTTCCTCACCACTGAAAAGGTTTGTTATTTATAAACTCTGGTCAGAGGTTTTTAAGCTAGATAGGAAACTAATGGGTGCCATTCAAAATGAATACTACTTCTCCAATTTGTGAAACAAAGCATTTAGGCAAATAACAACCTTTCATTACTTGAGTCCAGTGCAGGGATCTATAGCCACCTCTACTCTCTCCTATAAAAGCCTCTGATAAATGTGACTCATTATATATCCATATCAGATGTGCAACATCAGACCTTGGTGTCATTTGTGTGCCTTTGAAATTTCTTTCTGCATTTCCCTTATCTTGTCAAATCTGATGTTTTAAGGATAAAACTTTCTTTTCAGTCTTTGTACAGTTAAACTGTTGTAGGGACACGTGAGGCAGGGCATAGAAGACAGCAGGAAACAGTTTTATTTGGCTGCATCCAGGCTCAGAGGGCATAGCTTTTGCTGTAATCAATCAATCCCCCCGAACCCCGAGTTCAGGTAGTTTCAGAGTTTTATACCCAGCATGTAAGGGGAGGGGCTCAGAAGTTCACCGTCATAAAAGTAGCTTTTTCTTTTACTGTTCTGGGCAAATTAACCCTTCAAGGACAACACCTGAGAAGGGGAGAGCTTCTTCTCCCCTTTGTTCCTCCCCCTGCCAGCTATTACCGTGGAGCCCAATTGGTAACTTCTCTTATCTTAGAAATGTAGACATCTATGTGAAGCCCCAGCTCAAGGCCAGAGGCCTTGTTTACACAATTCTACAAACTACTATACTGGATACATGTTTGTGAGAAACTACTAAGGGGGTGTCCAGCACCTGGAGTGCTGATTTCTTCCCTGGCAGTGGCCAAATAAACAGGGCAATATGAAAATAGGAAGTTTATCTACGTAACTCTTTTGCTGACGGTCCTAAAATGAGCCATGGTGAAGATTTCTGGAGAAGCCCAGTTAAGACTTGTCTGTGGAGAAAGGGATGCCACTTCAAAACTATATGAGAAGTTGATTCCCAACCATTTTATTTTCTGCTTTAACATTTATACATTAGGGCACTCATCAAATAAACCTGAATGTTGACACCCACACTGATATCAATAGAAGCCATTTGATGAGTAGTATTCTTATTGAGAAAGAAAAGAAGGAAGAACACCTGAGTAATAGCATAATCTAGATTTCAGATCAATGTGAAATATTACCTTGTGAGAGGGGCAGAAACCTTAGACCCTGAAGGAGTTAGGAACTTGACTGATGCAGGCATAAGGGAGGGCTGGTATTTCTGCTGCTATGATCTTCCCAGGATGTTTTCTCTGTTCTACTAATGCCTTGGTGCATTGGGTGGCAAAGTCAAAATAAAACAGGTCCTTGTTTGGGGGAGAGAGGAAAGCTGGCCTCCTCCCCCATGAATCACCCAGTTGGCTGTGAGGTTGAGGGAGCCCTTTTTAAGACTAGGAGAGTGGAGGAGGTAAGAGAAAAACTGGAAGGCTATGCAGAAATTGACTCTCCTAAATAGCGCATAGGAAGGTGCATATGTGGATTTGATGGAGGCTTGGTGTTGCCAGAATGTTTGTAGAAAAGTGATATTTGGAGAGATATGCACCTAAAACAGATTGTTGAGGACATACAGGGCTGGCTGACAGAACTGCCCAGGATCCATCTGTGCGCATCCTTTCCCAGCCTCGAGAATATCAGGACCTGCAGCCCCACAGACACTCAACAGCAGCTGCCATTACTGTCATGGATCCCTAGATGGCCTCAATTCTACTTTGGAAGGGTTGTGGCAAAATACAGTGAGCTTCCTCTTAAGAATCCCAACCCATGTGTATCCTACCTGCCTCTTTCCAATTGTTTGGTTTTAGAAAAAAGTTATTTAACTTCTCTGAGCCCCAATTTTCTTATCAGGAAAATGGAGGCAATGCTCATCCTAACTCTTCACCTGTTGCACGAATTGAATCCAAACAATGAGAAACTATGTGGCCATGTATTTTTAAAGAAATAGTACAAAGGTGGATGATAGTGATGATGACGATAATGATATCACTAGCTACCTCTGAAATCTTATTTATCAAGCTAAAAGGATTTCACTTAGAGTATATGATGCATCCTCAGAGAAATCTCATGAAAAGTATTTCACAGTTGAGGGCTTTGAAACCTAGAGAAGATATTCAAAGTAGAGCAAGTGGTAAATTAGGTGTTGCACAAAGGTTTGCACTGTATCTTGTGCAACCTCTCATTGTTATTAGCTAATATTTATTGAGCTTTTACTATAACCCAGGCACTGCTCAATGCACTCTGTATATTTTACTCTATTTAATTCTCAGAATGGCAGTCTGAGAGATCAATTAAATATTGTCATCATCACTTTACAGTTGAGGAAATAATATCATCACTGTTGTTATTCTATTTATTGTATATGAGGCCAGTTCCAGGCCTTGGAGAGCTTTCTTCTAACTGGGTCACAGAGGGTTCCAGCTGCCCACCCACTACTGGCCCCACAGGGATCCAGGAGATGCTATTTATGTCTCCTGCCCATCCCACAGAGCCTGGCACCCAGCTCCCTGGGGGAGGACTGCTCTTTGGAATTCCTGGCACTGACTCTATTCTCCTCCTCCTCATACGCTGCTCATCTCTCCCAGTAATGCCTCTGTTTGGTTTGTCTTTTAGCCCAGGCACAAGAAAACATGGCCCAAGCTTAGGAGTCCCAAAATGGCTACTGAAATCTAGCCAGTACCTCTGGTATTTCCTGCTTTGGAAAGGGGACTGGAAGTAGATTATCAGAGGCAAGATCTTGACCTGCAACCAGTCCTTTGGGAAGGTTTGTTCAAAGGATTTCTCTACCTGCAGAGACCAGGTTTTCTGTGCAGCTGGGTTTGCTGTCTGTGGGGCATTTCCTTCTCCTTCCTGCAGCCCTTTTGGTGTTGGAGAGCTGGTAACCTAGGGAATGATGGGGTGTGGGGGAAGAGGCTTTGGTAGTGCTGAGTTGCCAGTGTGATTGTCAGCCTGGTGGGCTGACTCTGAGGTGGTAGGTGTGTGAGAGGGTGGGTGAGGGTGCTGTGAGCGTGCAGGCCTGGGTTGCTGGAATGCTGGTGCAGGGGTGTGGGTGTGATTGCAGTATGAGTGATGCACACTGAGGATAATTGTCAGGCAGCTCAGGTTTTTTCCCCCCCCCTCTGTCTTTTTCCCCCCTCTAATTTATAGTAGGCAAAGAAATCCTCCTCTGCATCGGCAAGGTGATATTTTTGAAAAGTTTCCAAGGGGATGAATTATGTGCTGTCTAAATCCCTCAGTGTTATTGATTCTCCAAGGCATGGTGACTAATATTTCTTAATGAGGGGGATGAAGCTTAGGAGGCTGGCTTTGTCCACTTTTCACCATCAAAGGGATACAAGTTCAATGATTTTAGGGAGGATCACTTGTAGAAGTCAATGTTCATTTTTTAAAATCCAACCTCAATGCTCCATCCCAAACTTTTGGTCGCTCTAGATCCAAATTTTGTTTAGAAATAATATCCCACCCTTCTTCTCAATGCATGAGTTTATGTAATATCTGATCCCCAAACTCAGACCCAAGCCCATCGGTATATGTCATGTGACTAGAGTGCTGGTTCAGGATGGGACTGAGACTTCATCAGATCATTGAGGGTCATATTTAAAACTGAACCATTGAATAATAGGGGGTATTTTTTATGTTGAAAGTAAAAGATGTGATTTTAGAATTTTTGGCAATACTTTGATAGGGAAAGAGTCTTTAGAAATTTGGAGTTAGTATTAAAGCTTTCAGTAAAAAGGAGAGAGACTGAGTCTAAGCACTATCACCTGAGCCCCTGGATCCAGCTATTCTTGAGGCTGGTTCTGTATTTAATTTGTTTTCACCATATAAACCAATAAGCTTCTTTTGTGTTGCAATTAGTTCAAGATGCACTATTTTCCCCCCTTACAAAAAAAAAAAAAAAAAGCAGTGTTTTTCAACTGGGAACAATTTTTTCCA
The DNA here is from genome assembly GCF_001458135.2 of Marmota marmota marmota. Taxonomy (NCBI): domain Eukaryota; kingdom Metazoa; phylum Chordata; class Mammalia; order Rodentia; family Sciuridae; genus Marmota; species Marmota marmota. Next base: position 40,830,175 of record NW_026000174.1, on the reverse strand, counting down.
GTAGGGGACATTTGGCAATGTCTGGAGATATTTTTGGCTGTTACCATGAGGGAGAGGTGCTACTGACATGAAATGGGTAGAACCCAGGGATGCTGTTAAATGTCCTACAATGTAAAGACAGCTCCCCATAGCAAATGATCACCTGGTCCAAACTGTACCCACTGCAGATGTTAACAAACTCTTCCACACATGAAGCTGCAAACATCTACATCTGCTACCTCTCTCCCTTCTTCTCTTCGGGGCACAGTTCCTCTTGCCACAATCAAATCTTGAACTGGAGACCTATGGGGGACCCTGAGGCTTCTTTGATGCCCAGAAGTGATGCTGTGTCAAAACCAGTTCTGACCTTAGCTCCAATGACTTTGGTTTCCGTATGATACCTGAAAATACAGAGCCCCTGCACTTTCTATATCTGGTCTGATGATCTAATTTCAATGCTTAGAGTAAGAAATTCTGCAGAATTTTTATTCTCCAACCATTGTTCATTTAATAGATTTTAGCTTCGTGATAGGTATAAGGCTAAACAATTTACTAGCATTTCTAAGAGCAGGCTCTTTGTTTTCTTGATCAAGAGGGGAGAAGAAAGTTTTAGATGAGGAGATGCCCTCACTGTATCCCCATCTGGGTGGAGAAATCTAAAGTCACACACTTTTCAAAGTTCTGGGGAAGGTTTGTAGACTTTTCTGTCTTGATAAGCCTGTCTTTTGTCCGTTTTTACCGCATGCATGTCTCTCCTTGAAGCATACACACTTTTGATTCTGGTAAAAGTCAAAGTCACTGTATATTCTAGAAGTGGCTAGAGTAATGTTCTCAAATGAGGTTAGATTTGGCAGTGTGACTTGAGGGAGAACACTAAGGTGCTATGAATTGCTTTAATGTGTGTGAGTGTGTGGTAGGGGGGTGACTTTGCCCTCCCATCATCTCAATCAAACCTGCCACATGTTCTTGACATAGGAAAAAGACATTTCTTCAATTGTGTGCAAAACACACATTGACACATGTGTCAGTGCAGCTTCAAGCAGCAATGGATCCACTCCTATCAGGTTGTAACCTCATTTGGAGATATTTCAGTTTTCCCTGCTTAGCTTTTCAATGGCCTTTCTCCCACTCAGTTACTTGTGGAACACAGAGGGGAGAGGTGGACACTCAGGTTTCTGATCCCATTATTAGATGGATGGGTAAAAATAAGAATGACCTTATACTTTTGCCTGTTGCTAATTGTTTAATAAAGTAGCTAAAATTGATCATCTTACCACCACAAGAATTATTTTTCCTCATCTTTCTGTTTTACAGGTAAGAAAACTGTGAGAACAATTGCTACTTCTCTAAGTCATTTAAGTTTATCTAATAAATAATAAAGGCTAGAGTCAAATCCAGTTCAATCTGTCCCCCAAAACTGCATTGAACCCCCCCATTTTACCCACAGAGCAGTTTAATATTTCCTACTTACAGAACTCATAATTATTGAGAAAGAGATTGAGTGAAAAGAAAAGAAACATCCTCAGGTATTAAATATTTCTATGACTGATTCACTGAACAAGCTGGTCTTGGTAAAATACAATCAGGAAGCAACAGCATTTTAAAAAATTACCCTTTTATTTCTACTCTGTTGACTAAGTATTGCCCTGTATAGTTTATGTATTGTCATGCAACAAATCATCTCAACATTTAGCAGCTTAAAATTATAAACATGTATTATTTCGTACTGCTTTTTGAATTCAGGAATTTGGGAATGGCTTACCTAGGGGGTTCTAGCTCTGGGGCTCTAATGAGGCTGAAATGAAGAATAATTTCCTCCAGAAATAAAACTGTTTGAAGACTTGACTGGGTGGTAAATTTCACTTCCAAGATGGGTCACTCTATGTCTCTAGGTAGAAGTCCTTCATTCCTACACATGGGCCCCAGAGACCTGCTTCAGTGCCCTTGTGGCATGGCAGCTGGTTTCCACTAGAATGACTGATCCAAGAGTAAAAGCAAGGAGACATGATGTCCTTTACGACCTAGCCGTCCACTGTCACTCTGCAACCTTCTGTTCCTTATAAAGAATTCTCTCCATTTAGCTCACTCTCAAGAGAAGGGTAATTGAACTCCATCACTTGAAGGAAGGAGTGGCAAAGAGTCTGTGAACACAAATTTTGAAGCCATAACACACCGATTTCCTAAATACAGTCTCAGGCATAGTTCACAACTCCTCTGGTCATTCTCAGACAGGAAAAGTATTCTGTAACAAAACCTCTTACTTGATTTTAAGCTTCTCATTAACCTTAACTTAGGCTTGTTCAATAAAGAAAAGGAAGAATGTTAGTTTTTCCCTCTTTGTTTTTGCATCTGTCTTCTCGTTCCTTTGCTGTATTGGAGGCCCCCAGGGTCGGGCATTGGTGAAGTGGTGCAAGAAGATTTAGAAGGCATACTCAGCTTTGCTGATGTTTGTGTTTGGTAATGCCAAAGCTGGGGGATGTTTTTTTTTGAATTTAACCCTTTTCAGGGTCCTCAAGTTTTCTTCTCATAATACGGGCCTCTTCGCCTGCTGATAAAAACATATAAATGAGACCTCTGTATGGTCACTCTTAACTTGATCTCAGTTTCTTTCTTTTACTCTGCTACTAAGGCCAGTCTGGCCACAGCCAACTTCTTGAGCACTTCTCTGAAAACTCTCCTCAGTTAGCTATCAAAGCGAGAGAAGTAACATTTTTCCTCCCAACACTGGTACTGAAGGTTAGTTATTAAGAACATTCACATCTAGTATACCCAGCACAGTGGAAAACCTTCCAGGTAAATTGTTCTTAAATTTCTGACCTCAAAATGGATGAACTAAAAGTTAAAAATCCAATATTGCCATCTTTAACATATGAATTAGGTGGTATGCTGCCTGTTGATTTGTCTTCAACTGTTAAGGCCTGTATCAAACTCTTAATAAGAGAACACGGAAAAAAAATTATACTTGCCATTCTATTATACTGTTTAAGGTGTCTAAGAATTCCTCAGACCATCGGTTCCAAAACAATAGCTTAGATAATTTTTCTCCTTGAAATGGAGCTGAAGAATTTTATCTCCATGATAGAGCAAACCTCTTAGTGTAGTTGTTAATTTTGGACTCAAATTTGATCATGGCCATGGATTTGGTTGGGGATGTATAAAATGCTGTAACAGTATAATCCTCAAAACATCTCAGCTCCCTTCTTACCAGCACAGTGATATCCAGGCAAAGATAATCGTCCTCTTTATGAAGAGTCCTGTTGACACTTTGAAAACCCTGGTTTAATCACAAGCCATCAAGTATTCATACACATTCATTATTGATATGGTACTTATCCCTCTGGCCTCCCACACTTTCCCTGAGAGAAACCTATTACCTCACCAGTTATGTTTACTTTTCTGATGGAAATTAACTTTGGAGGTTGTCATGAGAAGACAATAGTAGACTCAAGATCCTTCTAATGACTTGTAACTTTAATTTCACTCTTCCTCTGAGATATGGGCCTAAACATACGGCTTATGGATAAAAGTGTGTATCTTTCTTTCTCTGTGCTGAAATACTTGATTGATCTACTCAACTGCCTTTCATACCACTTTCATCTCTTTATTATAGATTTTTGTGCACGTGGCTCATTTTTCTAATAGAATGTATAGTTCCATATTTCACCCCAATTTTGTTCTGCTCTTCTCACCCCCTCCCTGTGTGTAGACACAGAGCAAAAGGTATACACTGAACCATTTAATCATATACGAACTTGGATATATAAGATGAAGGGAAGAATAAAATGTCCTAAGCAAATATCCTTGACAAAATGTCCTTCTTATAGACCCAGCTTTGGCCTGTCCTTACCCTGCTTCATCAAAAGCCAAGGCTGGGAAGGTACATAACTGGTCACAGATGATTAAAGCAAGGATGGTCAGCTGGCTCATACTGGACCAGATAGATTCTTCTGGAAATTTGGATTTGTGAGATAGTGATTCTGATCAAATATCTGAATGAGCGTTTTTATCATGTGGTGCTGATACAGCTGTCTTACAGAGAAGAGTAGAGACAGTCTGGGCCAGCCCTTGAGAGAAGGCCTTAGAGTCCCCCGGGGCTTTTCAATTCTTGGTTTCTGAGTTCGGTATTTCTGCTCATAAGCAGTCCTGTCCAGGTCTGAACGTGGCTAACTCTTTTTGTCATTCTTGTCTCAGCTGGAATGTCACTTTCTAGTGGAAGCCTGTCTGTCATGCTTTTTACCTGAGGTTGCTCAGCTATGTCTTCCTCATGCTATTGAACATGATGTGAGGTTTCTCGATGGAGTTTTTTTTGTTTATTATCAGATTCCATTCCTAGAATTGAGTACATGGCAACAGATACCCTTTTATTTGCCTTACCACTCTCTTCCCAACAGTACAGAAAGTGGTTCTACATCAGAGGGTTGAGTAAATCATTTTTAAATGAACAATAGGTATTATAAATACTCCTAATCACTCTGCCACTTACAGGAGGTTTCTTTTGTTCCAACCATAAGAATGTCAACAGCTGGCCACAGTAGCTGCAGGGCTTAGTGTTGCCATATTGGTAAAGCGCGTCCTGTGATGACCATCCACTTCAATTTTTCCACCAGCTCCAAGGCAGAACCCCATAAAGGAAGATCTCAGTCACATCTATCCACACCTGGCTTGCTATTTCTGTTCTTTCTATTTCCATTTCACTTCAATCATGGATTTCTATATTTAACCAGATCTATAGACCACAGGGGAAGGTTTCCACATCTCTCTTTATTATTTTTCCCCTTCTAATTGAGTGCCATCTTTATTATTATCCTAGTGCTCTGTGAATAGTATTGGTGAGGGTACTGCTTTAACTTGGTCTGAAATCTCTTTTTACATAATAGGAATAAATGATCACACAGGGTGTGAGCACAGTTCTCTCCTGCTTAATGCTGAAAACCTTCTGAGGGAGGCTCAGGGAGGTAAAAGATGTGCTTCCACGTACACATCCCATCTAGGAAGCATGAGAAATCCTACCTTGTAAAGGTCTTCCAGAAGTGTGGAGTTACTCCGAGATCTTGGTATGGAAGTGGTGATGAGCTCACTATGTAACTCATTTGTGCAGTATATTTGGTCCTATCGATCTCCTATTGGCAGAAAGAAGCCCACACAATTCAGGAATGAGGTGTGGGAGTGCATTGTTCAGTTCTAAGGTACTGAGCACGCGGGGGCCATGTGTGCTGTGGAGCAGGCTCCAAATGAGTCATTTGTCTGTTAGGAATGTTCCTTTGAAACTGCTGCCTGTGTTTTCAGGCTTATGTTACTCCTGAGTATCTTTCCTGTGCTGACATCTCACAACCTGGAATACCCAGGCTCCAGATGACCAAGAGAACTGAGTAAAGCCTCCAAAGATGATTATTGAGAGAGAGCAAAATGTTGTCACCTTCCCTGCCCCCCTTTTTGTAAAATGTGTTACAAAGTGGCAGAATGAGTGAAGAGTGAGTCTCCAGGGTGAGATGAACTGGAATTTGAATCTCAGCTCAGTCATTTCCTACCTGCGAGACCTTGGACAAGATCTGTCACTTTTCTTCAAGCATTATTATTTTTTTTTGTGTCAAAACACACCAGAATCATTACCTCCTGAGGTTGTAGTAATAATTGAATTAAACAATGTCTCTATCACAGTGCTGATGTGAATATGGTGGATGCCCCCATTTTTCCTGGAGCCTTGGCTTCCTTATTAATAACAACAATAAAGGTATCTTGTTTTCTTGAGCACTTGCTATGTGCCAGGCACTGTGGTAACTACTTTAATTGTTGCAGTGGGTATGGTCAATTATTTTTCCTATATCCATTCTTCTGTATCAACAGGCTACTAAATCATATGCCCCTGTTGAAAGCTACTTTTATTAACCTTTCTTGGAACAAAGGACAGCCATGTGACAATGTTCTGCCTGAAGATTTAGAGTCAGGAGTCTACTAAGGATTTCTGGGAAAGTCTGCTCTCTTTTGTTGCTGCTTCTTTCTGTTTTCTTCCTGAAGTACATATATATGCTTAGGGCAGAGTAGCCTTCTAGGTTCCAAGGGGCAATGGTAAGGATGCAAGGCTCATATTAAGGGTAATGGAGCAGGGAGGGAGAAGTGTGGGGCCTCTGTAGTACCAACCCTGGAACACTATAGACTTTGGGTTTATGGGCTAGATTTCCTCTTTTGGTTGATTTTTTTTTTCAGTTGGGTTTTACATACGTGCAGCCAAATTCAATCTTCAAACAATGTATGTGTCTTTTCTTATTTATTACCAATTTTTCACATTGTTGTTATCAAACCCATTTTATACTACGGAAATTGAGACATAAAGGTTAAGTAATCTGCCCAAGATAATACGTTATGCACCTAGCCAGTGAAGCAAGGATTTGAAAGCAAGCTTTAACAAGCAAAATATAAAATTGGGATGGCGTTTCTAAGTACTTCAAGTCTGTGACCTGATAGTTCTATTCTGACAACTTGCTCTCATTGAAAAATTCACTTGAAGTCTTCTCAGACAGCAAAAAAATATAAAAAAGTAGTTGAGGTCACATGGGAATTTTGGAATCAACTAGCTGTATGATCTTGGTTCAGTCACTTAACCTCTCTAGTCATTTAAAAAAAAAAACTGGCATGGTTTGAGTTGATAGCTCAATTTTGAATTCCTTGTGACTCTAGAAGGACAGTCTAACATATTACTAGCTATCAAGTTAGTTGATTGTCAAATTTTTATGTTATCTATCTGACTCATATATCCAGTAGGTTCTAAATAAATATCTTTTCCCTTGATTGTGCAAGGGACAAAGCAATCTTTTCTATTTATTTACTTTTCTTTCAGGTCATTGGCTTCTTCTTTTTTTCTACTTTCCATCCAAAACTCAACATCTTATTAGGTGGTTTGCAGAAGCTCATCCAGTTGAGATCAAACTTCCACCCTCAGAAAACAACAACAACAAAAAATCCAGTGTTTCCACAGTGTGATGCTTTCTTCAGTCAGGGCAGAAGCAAAGGGAACAAACCAAAGGCCATAAGAAAGTCACATGGGCAGGGGGAAGGCGGGGAGGGATGCAAATTTTTCCTTCCTTGAAGTAATATGGTTGGCATGTAGATTCAAAAAACAGTGTTCACCTATAATCCCAGCTGAGGCAGGAGGATCATGAGTTCAAAGCCAAACTCTACAACTTAGTGAGGCCTTAAGCAACTTTGTGGAAACTCTCTCAGAATAAAATATAAAAAGGGCTAGGGATGTGGCTCTGTGGTTAAGCACCCCTGGGTATCAATCCCTGGTACAGAAAAAAAAAATCTTCAAATATGAAACAGAAAACCAAAGAAAATTTGCTTGGAAAGAAGAAGAAAGCAGGGCATTAGGCAACTTTCTTAGACAATAAACTTTCTCTGGGGTAGGTTATATCAAGAAGTAATCTTAGAACTTGCTCAGCAGTGCTACTTGCTGTGGGGCAAGGTCTCCATGAAGTCCTCATACTTGATTTAAAACTTGAAGACCTAATAATACAGAGAGCATTAGCACAGAGGACATCAGCATAGGATAACAAAAATAATATGGATATCAGCATCATAGTGACTTTCTGAGGTCTTTCTCTAAATAGCTTGCTGACATCGCTGAGACTCAATTTACCTACCTGAAAATGAAGCCAATAATATGTGGTGACAATTTGCACTGTACAAAAATAACATATATAAAGCTTCTTGTGAAATTAATTATATGAGGTATTTGTACAATAAATATCAATTATTTCTTTTATAATATGTAACTTTTCTTCTCCTAACTAATGGGAACTTCAATTTTATTTTATAAAAGTCCATTTTTAGGATTCAATTTTCATGCAAGGAGAATCTGAAGGAAGAGTACATTTTGTTCACTTCTATAATGAAAGTAGCTTTAAATAACGCAATAAATTTCTTTCTCCACAGCATTGGCTGACTGCTTGTGTCATTTCTATAACCAAAGTTTTCACTTTCCGAGGACTCTGTAATTCATTTAGTGAAATTCACTTGACCTCTTTTGGGGGTTCTGAATGAACCAGATGTGAGGTACAAACACTAGTTCTCCAGAGCAAACAGGATTATTATACTATATATGGAAGGGAAATAAGTTCTCTTATTAGTAGCATCATAGATGTTCTCTATTTAATCTAAAATATGGAATGGCCAGAGAAGTCTGATTGAATTTCTTAGGCACGCTGTAGCACAGAATGCAATTATTTTATTAATTGCTCCCCAGAACCAAAGATTTTAAACTCTGAACACAATCCTTATGAGAAAAAAAAGGTGTAAAACACTTGAAGAATCCTTTGTTTGCTTTGTGAATTTTTTTCAGAACATTTTAATGTTAACATTACTCAGGATTACTAATAGAATTCTGTTGCCTTCTGTTGTGGACAATTGTACAATTGCCAGGCTTGATTCTGGGATATAGTTTTAATACACGTATAAATGTGGAGAAGATGGGTGGGGAGTAAATAAAAGGGACTTAGGATTTTATATCAAAGATTCTGTATTCTTCAGTTCAGACTCTAACAGGAGGAAATCTCGATACTGGAAACTTCTTGGCTATGGTGATTTGTGTTCTTCATGAGTTTTTAGTATCAGCGGAGTTGGCCTCCCAAATGGTTTAACCAAAGAAAGCCAGGAGGTACTCCAGAATCAAGGTCACTATTGTTTTTTGTGTTGAGTTCTGTGGTTAACTAGATTTGAAGAAATGTGAAACATTCCTTATTTTTTTCTTAGATACACTTAATTTATCACATTTCTCTTTTGCATTAGACAATTTCTGAGTGCTGGCTGGCCTGCTGAGACCAAGATGGATGAGGGTCTGTGCTTTCACAGTGACCCCAGTGCAGGGGTGGGAAGTGACACTAATCCAGGAAAGAGATGCATAAGTAAAATCATTTCAACTAGTGGTATGTGAGGTGACAACAATTATCCGGGATGAGAGAAAAGTGATGGAAGAAAGCAGGCACTCCATTTTAGGCTGCCCAGAGAAGGCTTCTCTCAGAGAAGGGAAACAGACTTAGTTAAATTTTAATGATTTGAAAGAGGAAGAGACAAGATGGTGAAAGATAGTAGTGTTTTAAGAAAAGAACCAGGGGAATGTAAAGGTCCTGAGAGGATAGGAATTTGGTCTGTTCAAGATATTGAGAAAATGCTGGCTAAGAGGCTAACGAGGAGAGTGGAACTGTGAGCTGTCACGGACACTCCCTTCAATAAAATTAGTTTCATGGAAGAACACTCTACGCTGTCATGGGAGCCAAGGCTCTGGGCCATGGTCCTCCCCTATTAACATCATCTAATCCTCAGGACCTTACAGACCTTTGGAGGTTTAATCTAGAAGCCTCTATTTTTAAAGAAGCATCCCAAATAATTCTAATGTATATCTAGTGATAACTATTACTCTTGAGATCTTTCTAGAAATCCTGCCATGAGACGCCTTTGGAAGTTATATGGAGAGAGTTGTACTCTGAGTTCCAGTTCTTAAGTAATGTAGACACAGAGTTTATGAGATACACCAAAGGGACCATAAGGACCTATAAAGTCTATGAAATGAAACCCACATTAGGAGCCACTGTGCTTAGTCATTATTATCATTGCTAAAAGCAGATGTTGCTGTCATCAAAGGCTGCCAATCACTGGGACCACTGTCTTGAGGAGATGCTTTACGTGTTATGATGATAAAGATTTCTGCCAGATCTGGGGACCAACCAATAGGGAGACTCTTCTAATAATGCTCATATTAGCAGGAATCATCTTGGGCATAAGATGGACAACCATGATAATTCAAATGAAAAGATTTAGTAGAGTAGATAAAACAAAATTCTCCATCCCCTGGTTGTATATTGTGGTGGTAAAATCTATGTGAGTATTATGATTTTAGATCAGAAAAGGTTCTTTCATAACAAAATCATGTAAAGACTGGATATGCTTGCCCAGTAGGATACTAGGGTTTTAGCAAACACAGAAGTGGGAGGGAAATTCATAAGGATTCATGTAATTTATTAAATAGCTAAGCATCTTTCAAAAGAAATTGATCTGTAAATAAATCCCTTTAACTGCACTGGAAGCACAAAGAGAAATTCCTTTACATATTTAGCGCAAACATGAATCCTTTGATAATTGGAGAATGTTCTCATGGGCACTTTTGTCCTGATATTAGTAATATATGTGACCCCGAGGGTATGATTGTTGTTAGGGATGCAAAGTTGAAGAAGTTATGATAAGATACTGTTTTTATTTTTTGTAGATTTTTATTAGACATGTGTTATATTTCTTAAAATAAGAAAACTCTTTAAATCCAATTATTTTTTTCATCAAAGGGATATACTGATATATTATTTAGACATAGCATTTTCCTAGAGAGAATCCAGTCTTCATCACCCACTCCCCACAGTTCAGGTCTATTGACAACATTCTTTGCCTCACTCCCTCCCCCAGTCCCAAGCTTCTGTGGCAATGGATCATGGATCACAAAGCTGAAGCGGTCAAATGTGCAATGTCTGCTGACATAGCCTCAGAGGATGCTATCTTACTGTAATATTCAATCAGAGAAGGAGTACATGTTTGAAACCAGCTCCCAAAGCTCAGAGCAATCTTCCTGCTGCTTCCAGAAGATCTATATGCCTTCAGCAATTCTGCCTCAGCAGCAGAAGCAGCATGGGAGAAAGGATAGAATTCTTGTTCTTTAACCTCCAGCTGAATTTTATTTTAGGTCAAGCTAAATTTTTTCCTGCATTCTGAATTATGGGCTGATGTTAATTTGTTAAGTTAAGGTCTGGTATAAGCTAATGACTAATTCATGTCAGAACGACATTCCTCTCTACCTCTGATAACTCAGGATTATAGTGAGCGATTGCATGCATTAAGATGTTTAGCTCCCTCCTCTGAGGCAGACATTTTTGGCTACTAGAATACGCCAGATGTTACGGCAAAGGGGATGATGGGTGATGTTGGTTCCTCATTTGCATATAGAAATGAATTTCTGTAGACAAAAATATGAGACAAAACAAGAATAGGAAGAGAGATACCACTCAGAATCAGAATACTGAAGGTAAGAAAATGTGAATTCCCATTAATAATTGTTTTAGCTAGAATTATATTTCAGTCCTCTTGAGCTAAAATTTTAAGTAGAGAAAAAACAAAATAAGTTATTTTCTAGGTGGAAAATTATCTAGAAAATACTTATTTTTATTATGTTTTAGAATACTAACTGTATCTTCCACAGAGGCAACACACACATAGAAAGAAAATAAATAATTAGTAAATATGGCAAGCTCCCTAAACTACTTCCAACTTCTCAGTCATTCTGTGCTAGTTGTTTTATTAATATGGAGTATCTATCCCATTTTGGCTTGTGAGATGGATAAAACAATTATTAAGTAGTAGTCACCACAGGTGTATGCATGTTGGATGTATTTTTAGAGACTATATTGAGAAATCTATTTTGTTGGGAGCTTTTCTAATTTATAATTGCAGACAAAAGATTCAGGTCAATAGAATAAATAATGTCACTTCTATCAAAGTGAACTAGATGGCTGTTTTGCAGGTTTTCTAATATTCTATGCAGCAGCTGTGGGCCACTAGAGTTGATATATACTTCTTTGCTTATATTAAAATATATGTTCCCATTTAATGCTATTTTCATGATTTTAAAGTCCAGTTTTGAGCTATATGCAAACTGGCAATTTCCTTTCTTTTTTTAGCTAAACCTTTCAAACTTGTGTTTGTTTATGAGTGGATTGAGAGGAAGGCATAACCTTCATTGCAGGCTAGATTTTGAGTTCATTGTTGACTGCCACCAACCAATTTCAAGTGGGGAGAGATCTCTCCCATCAAGCTTCACACATATGCACTGCAGCCACTCTGATTTCTTGCCTTACTTTTCTCTATACTATCTACAGACATAGGCCCACTAGGTCAGTTCAAGGTCATAAGAAACTCATTCATTTCTAAGTATTTATTGAGTACTGTATTGGATTGAACACAGCCCTTTTATCCTACGAATTCATGTCCACCCAAAACCTCAGATATGACCTAACTTGGAAACAAATTATTAATTGCATAATTAATTTATTAATTGCATTTAATTAATAAAATGAATTAGTATTAGTTAGGGAGGAAACTAAATCCTATAAGAGGGAAATTTGGAGACTGAGACACACATACACAAAGAGGAAGGCCACACACTGATGGAGGCAGAGATGAGAGTGGATGTAGCCACAGACTGACATATGACAAGGACTGCCAGCAGCCACCAGAAGCTGGAAGGCACAAGGAAGGAGTATTCTCTTGAGCTATCTGAGGGAGCAAGACTCTGTCAAAACTTTGATGTTGGATGTCTCACCTCCACAACTGTGCCAGAATGAATTTCTGTTGTTTTAAGCTACCCAGATTATGGTAATGAGTTACAGCAACCCTCGGGGGGAACTAGTACAAATATCCACTATGGGCCAAAAGATCTTGTCAGGCACTGGCTATGCTACAGTGGACAAAATCAGCAGTCCCTGTTCTCATAAACCTTGTTGCTGGAAAATATCATATTCATTTATTTGGAACTGTGCAAGCACAATGCAAAATAATATCCAGTGTTTATTGCATAATTATTTTCAGTATTTTAAGAGTTTACATGTATTAACATTTAAATTTTATAACAGCGCTGAGTGGCGAATATTGTTATTCCTGTTAGAATGTGAAATCCAAGGTCAATTTGTTTCTGTGGTAGGCTGTATAATGGCCTTCAACGATACCCAGGTTCTAAATCCTGGAGCTTATGACTATTGTCTCAGATGGGAAAAGGGACTTTGCAGATATGACTAAGTTGAGAACCTTGGTATGAAGAGACCATCTGGATTACCTGGGTGGGTGTTGTGTAATCACAGGCACACTTAGGAAAGAGATGGAGAAGGAAATTTGCTGTAGATGAGGAGGTGTGATGACAAAAGCCGAGATGCCTATGAACGAAGGGATGCCATGGCCATCAGAAGTTGGAGGAGTCAAGAACAGATCATCCCTTGGGTCCTCAGAAAGAACCAGCTGTGCCATCCCTTTGATTTTAGCCTCATGATTCATCCCTGACTTATGGCCTCCAGAACTATAAGAGAATAAATTTCTGCTCTTTTTAAGCCAATATTTTGTGCTTATCTATCACAACAGCAATAGAAAACTAATATACCTCCCAAGGTATAACACAGTTCATAAATGGCAGAGCTGGGATTTTTGTCACCATCTGATTCCAATAATCTGTGTGTTTAACCACTAAATCTTTTCTCTCTGAATCAATGAAGTTGAGATGATTCACCATGGTTTACTAAGATAGGGTGGTTTAATGCCATGAACACAGGTTTCAGAGTTAGTCTATAATTCAGACACTGAGTTTTAAATATAGTGGTTGTTTTACTTTGGGCAGTTCACAGGCCTTTCTGTGCTTCAGTTTTTGTAGTTATTAAACGTGGTTATAATGTGACCCAGCAGTACAGTTTAGAAACATTGCATCCCGAATGTTTAGCAAAGTGTATCTTACATTACAAGACATCTGACTAAGGTAGCATTATTAATACCAACCCTTGAACATGCAAAACTGTTCCTGCATGGAGCCCTGTTTGGAAGTCTCTGGAATGCTTACTTTGGAATCGTGCTTCTTTTAGGCATTTACCCTACTTTCATTGTCCATTCTTGAAGGATGGGGAATATTTAACCACCTGGGTTGCTTTAAGTTTTCTGAATGCACTTTTATCTTGTTTTAACATCCAAATCCATGTGTTTGGATTCTACATTAATCCCCTCTCTTTCCTCATCACTCCGCCTGTCATTTTCCATTTGCTCTCATGCCTCTTACCCTCCTGATCCTTTATCTGCTCTTAATTTCAGAGGACCAGCCTTTGCCGTTTCACAGGCTTACTTCCAAGCTGACTCTCCGCTAGGTGCAGTCAGCCAATGGAATCCCTGGCAAGAGGTTTGGGGGTCAGAGGATGGGAGTGAAGTGGCATCACTGCCAGAGGTTGGGTTTCCTTCTGTAAAGTCTCTTCTGTCCCCAGACCCAGGGCTATGTTAATAACCCCTTCTAGAAACTGTTCTTTGTATTTCCATCCCTATGTATTTTTGTGGATCTCTAGCGATTTTAATCTTAGGGATAGCTTTCAGTATATTCTAGATCTTTCTAGCTAGTTCATGGTATTAAAAATCCCCCTCTTGAAGTAGTACTACTGTTTGGCTGCCTGCAGCCTGGCAAACAGAACCTTCTTCCTCTTGAGCCTCATTAGAATTCTAGCATGAACCACAGTTTTATCTCCATGTCATCTGCTCAGCAAGTACCCAGGCACTCCTTCTGCACATGCCTGGTATTACTTTCTGCACTCACCATTATGAAAGCTCCTGTATTCTAGTTCTTGCTCATTCTGTTTGAGTGGGCAAACTCAAACAAGAGAAGGATGGATGAGAACCACTTTTCCTGATCCATTTCTGCTCTTGAATTCATTCTGGTCTCAAAAGCTTTGGGCTGGCACTTTTGGGCTTTTGGATCACTCATTGTACAGGTAGCTCCACAGAGTTCCATCCTTTGTCTGTTCATTACATGGCATCCCACACTCATCCCAGTCCCAGATCTGATCACATTTAGCTGTCTGTCCCCTTACTAGATGGCAGACAACTGAAGAATGGAGAAATCCTTTCAACTCTATGTCCCTAGAGCCCTTCACAATGAGTACCCTAAGTAAATGAATCAGTGTGAAGGTAAGCGATGGTTTAGTTTAGAGAGTCTGAGAGTAGACTTAATTACTATTTTTGAGTTATATGGAAGGTTCTTTCTTTCTTTTTCTTTTGTTTTAGTTTAATAGAAGCATAAAATCTGATCATTGGAGAAAATTCTAGAGACCCACCATATATCTATCTAGCAGTTATTTTGGTGTTTTTTTGTTGTTATTGTTGTTGGGAATAAAAATTAGCATAAAATGTAGCAATTTTTTAAAATATGGTTTCAAATGGATACATGGAGACCCATTATGAGGACAACAACCAAACACACCTGATGGAAGGGTCTTTCATCCTCCAATTCTGGTTATCTTGAAATGAAATATCGTATTGATATGAAAATATCATCCCTCTCCCCACCCTGGATTCCATAGGTATTTCCTTCCTAGGAGGCTGGCTGCTTTTGAGCATTGTCATGGCACCTGCTGGCTAGAGGTTTCTATAGCAGGGCTGAGCTTAGTCCGGTGGGGGAGAGATGGAGAACCGAAGAACTTGATTAGTCTTATAATTCCTAAAATTCCTAAGCAGTTAAATAGAAATATATGATAATTAAATTGAAATGTGATCAAAACAGTTTAATGAGGACTAAAACCAAAAGACAGGAAAGGGGACATGGCCACTTAATCTGTAAATATCATTTAAAAATTTTAATAGCTTTTCCTACATGTTTATGTACTTAGCTGAGGGCCATTTGAGGTTAGAAATGGCTTTTTTTTTTTTTTAAACACAGCAGAGAGGCAACATTTATCTTCTCCTTTTCAGTTCCTTTCTCCTACTGCTCTGAGAAACCATTTTAAAATGAGGCCCTTCCTGTGTCCAATGCACTTACCCGGTTGTCCACTCAGCCACGAGCAGGAGGCGTGGAGTGGTTCCATCTGCTGTGCCCATGCCAGGGATATTGCCTGTCGTGTCTCAGCCTGCTCCCTGGATCCAGCCCTTCTATGCTGTTCTGAAATGGAAAACTGGTGTTTAATGAAAGGCCAATCCCTGTGCCCATTAAATCAGTACTTCTAGGAGGCAGAAGGAAACCCGAGATGCAATGGGAAACAAAGGAACTTAACTTTGACAGTGATGCAGCTCTGTGGGCAAAGAGTCTTTGAGGCTGGAGAGCTAGGTTTGAAAGCTAGCTCTGCTATTCATGAGTTGTGAGCTGTGTGGCATATTGAGCATCCACTGTGGGCCAGATTCTGCAAGAAGGGATTTAATCAGCTATTTCTGTGAAGATTTTCATCCTCTCTCCTATTCTACATTTCAATCTTGCTTAAATCACCACTATCAAGTACCTAAGTTGAGAGAAGCCCTAGAGAAGAAGGTTTCCTGAAATCCCAGTTAGAAGTAGTCACCTGCAAAAATCTATGCATGTTAGTACACAATTTATAATTCTGTTTAACATCTGTTTCATTCTGCTTCCTGTTGGAGTTAATTGTTTCTCTCGGTCCTCACTCCACTACATCATGTGTCTTTTGGAGAGTAGTACCTATCTTACTCACTTTTCAATTCTTAGCATAAAGCCTAGCACATAATAAAGATTAACAAATATTCAAGAAATATGCATAATAAGGACTGGGATGCAGCTCTGTGGTAGAGCATATTGGATAGCATGTGTGAGGCCCTGGGTTTGATTCCCAGCTCTGTTTAAAAAAAAAAAAAAGTATACAGGAGTATTAAGAACTAATTGTTATTTGGTTTTTGTCATATATTAGGGGTAGTTCTCACTACTTTACATGCATGATCATAATGCAATCTATATGATACTTACTACTATTACCACTTTACAGGTAAGGAGACTGAAACTCAAAGAGTTTCTAATTAGTACATGACCTTTGTCAAGGAATTAGAAACACATTACTCTTAACCACTGTGTTATACTGTCTCCCAACAGAAAGAATAAGTCATCAGTGATTAATCCATACGGATGGGAAAGTAAGTGGATATCATAAGCTCTATTTCTAGGAGCTCCAATGATAGTGATTGGTTAGAGATTTGACTGACATTCAGAAACCTGCATAGTAAGAACTATGATCTATTTTCTTATTTGGTTGTTTATTAATGCATTCAATATTTAAATTATCCTTCCTACAACTGTATCTTATATCTTTAAAATAAAGTGACTCACTGGGTAAATGGAAAAGCCAGCATCCCAGTTTTCATCTTTATCACCCTAATAACAGTCAAGAAGAATGTGAGAGATGGGTGTGATGAGCTTAAGGCGGGCGGTTGTAGCTGTTATGACACGGATGGCTTACTCATTGCAATGACAACTGAACTCTTCAGATACCCACGATACAGGAGAAGTATAGCTGTGCCCTTGGGAACATTTAATATCACATCCAAGTGACTGGGCATTTGAAAGGATAGCATGGCTGGCAATGCAAGTTTTAGTATAGATGAACACATGCACATATTGTCTCACGAAATTGATAATAACATCATACCAAGCCACTATGAAACTCAGGGATTGTCACCTAAACCTTTAATGTGTCAAACATTCCATAGTGGTTATAAATGTCATAATATGAAAATACACTCTCTGTCCAAAATTGTTCAGAAAGAAAACTAGTTATTTTGTTTGTTGTTTGTTTGAACATAGGATCAAAAGGGCAGCATCTGAGATTTATTACAACTAGGGCAGGTTGGAAGGATACTCCTGAAATATTGTTCTCAAATATTGACATCTCTCAGTCACATAGTCATTGGGACAAGCATTTTAGTTAGAAGAAATCAGGTAAGTTCTGGGTATTCTCAATATACTCAGCTCCCAAGGATATTTACAAGTTGATGTTTATTTTGTTGATTTCATTCAGAGCCAACAGTAGTCCTATGATTAGGTGATTTGTGAAAACTTTAAAAAGTTGCCACTTCTGGGTAAGTGCTACCTCACACCAAGTGGAAGAGCTGGATTTTGTTTCCAGCTCCCCTACCTTGACTGGGTAATACACAGCACAGGCAACTGTATGCAGTAGTCCTGCCTTTACTGTGTGAGGTTTGGTCTTTAGATGAACAAATACATCATTCAGCACTATTTTGGTTGAAGTCAAATGTGAATTAGCATTACATCAAAGAGAGGATGATTAGAAAGCTTGCCTCACTGAGGATAGTAGGGTAGTCATATGGCTGGAACAAGAAATAAGTGCCATACATAAAAACTTGATCTTTTCTTTCCCTCATTTCTGCCATTCTCTGTGTATAATTTTGATCATCACTATATCCTGTCCACAGGATGGAGACTGTGGCTTCTCATGGCTCTACAGTTATCTTGTACTGTTTTAGGAAAGACCAATGTACTCTAACTCTAAAATCCCAAGATAAAATGTCCTAGTAACAAGTTTTGATTGGCTTCATTGGCAGCAGGTGTACATCTTTGGACTAACAGTTTTTCATGTTAAATTGGATATTTTGATAGTTCTCTCAAGGGTCAGGTGCTGACCATGACCAGGTAGATTAGATCTCCAAAAATTATGGAAGTTTCCACTCAAAACATAGCTTAGAGTGAGAAGAAAGAAATATTTCCTCTATAGAAGGATTGCAGAAGTTCACTTCTGAGCCAGGAAAGTTAAAAAACAATAGATGCCCATTTCACGGGTCCTTAAATTCAAACTTGTTAGTATCACAGTTCTGAAGTCTTGATACAGACATCAACTCTGATGCTCCAATGGAAGTACCACCAGCTCACACTAATAACTCACAGGACATTAAAATGTCAATAGAACCAACACAACATTTCCCTGAAGAAAAAGCTCAGGAAAAGCCAAGTTATTAAGAGTTACTGGTAGATGTGGAAGTAGACAAGGGATAGTAGCTCTATGATTGCAATTCTTAATAGCCTCAGCTCAAGGCAGGCTGCCATGTCTATTTTCACACCAGAGAGGAATCTTCTGGGGAGAATGAGCAATGTTTTCTGGACTGTACTGCCTTGTGGGAGTCTACTAGAATCTGCCTGTCTGAGTTACCACCCTCTGTACTTCCTCTTTGTTTGGAAAGCTGGTCCTGGTTCTGAAGGTTCAAGTTCTAGCTCTGTCATTTATGACCTTTATAAACATTAAACAAAGGAGTTGTTTAATGACTCCAAGCCTGTTTTCTCATTAGTAAAATGGCACCATAACAATAGTTCCTAATAAGGTTTAGTCAGAATTAAAGGAAATAATCATAGAAAGCGGTTTACATAATATCTGTACACACTCTTTAACGGTTTGCTAGTTTGCTCCTGATTTATTACTGTGGTCATTGTACTTTTTACTGTTGACAGCCAGTTCTGTCTGCCTGAGATGACTGCCTCACTCTGCTTTGATGCCTTTCTGTGCTGATTACAAAGTTTTACTCTCAAATGGTAACCTTATTTCCATCTTTTCTATTTCCTTGGGAGGTAGCAAATTGTTGCCCCACAGAGGCACTGCAATTTTATATACTTAGAGAAGTCACAGTCAGATATTGGATTTCAGCTTTGAAAATTGTGAAAACAAGTTTGTCACCTGCAGTACTTGGGAAGAATCTGTGCAAAGATTTTCGCCCCCGAAAGACCCTTTTCTTGTTGAGCATCAAGCATTTCTGATTCTGTGGGGTATTACAGGCTGGACAGAAGCAAGGTTTCCTAGAACAAGTTTGGGACCATTCTTGTTTGGGGGTTGGTAACAATATATTTAGATAGAAAAAGCGATGACCTTTCTGTTCCATGAAACTCAATTCAACACAAGCTTAAAATTTCCCCTACCTCACACACACACACAAAAAAGTAAAAAAGCAATTCACAGGAATTTCTGGGTAAAAAGCTTGAAATGCTTTAATTATTGATACAATAAACTAAAGTAAGAGGATCAGGCAGAGAATACTTGGAAGTAAAGCCAGTATTATATGGCAGTTGATTGAAAATGCAAGTTGCAGTATACAGTAGAAGTGAAGGGGAAAATTGAAGAGACTTATTTTTATCGAGAAAACCAATTATGGAAAACTCCAGGTACTTTCTTGAAAGAGGAGTTATTATCAGTTCAGTCTTTGCTCAGTCCCCAATTTTATGTGAACAGCAACTGCTGGGGCCGACGTGATTTAGTCAAGATGGAAAAGACGTTCAGCAAATAATGGTACAGCCTGGCTGGGGTGAGTATGCAAAATGAAAAGTTAGAAGATGGTAAAGGAGGAAAATGCTGAGGCTGAGAAATAACAAATTAATCATGCTGAGAGAACTTTGTGTCATGATATCCCCAAGTTAGTTTTACTTCTACTTTTGATTCCACATTTTATTTATTAACTTGAAAGGAAAGGTGTTTACACATAATGTCCTGAGGTGCAGGCTTGTTTTTTGAGGTGCCTCTTCATTTTTGTCCTGGCCTCTCACTTTTGTGATGGAGGTTTGACATCTCAGGCATTCTGACTTTTTGCTGACAAAGAGCCATGGATCTTTCTCCATCTACAACTAAAAAAAATACTAAAGGTACCAAACTTACTAGTTCTAGTGTTTCAGGTAAAATAAATATTTTCCCTTCAGTTTTCTGTATTTCTAAAATATGGGTGAAAATACTATCTACTTCATAATGTTGTAAGAATTTAAAGTGATAGCAGCAATGGACTGAATGAACCCAGTCCAATGGATGATCTTTCTACCATTGCCTCTCTAGATCCATTCTCCATTCTTTTCGATGATGCTTGTGCCAGGAGGTTAACTGTCACAGATTGCTTACCCACTAGTTGCCCCTTGGACTCAGCAGGAAATTTTTGGAAATGAAAGAAGTAAAGCTAGAAAATTTTCCCACAGCTTGCAACCTGTTAGATGGCGAGTTGTCAGTCCTTTTGGTTTTATCCTGAAGGACACATCTCCTAGTTGAGAGACTTCTCCTACAGATATAAGCCCAGTCTGGATCTAAGAGGTCAGTCAGTGCTTCCAAGTGTGTCCTTCAAGGATCCTGTGTTGGCAGTTAATCCCCAATTCAACACTGTTGGGAGGTGGGGGCCTAATAATAGATTAGAAAATAAGGGCTCTTCATTAAGACATTAATGTTATTATTACAGGAGTGGGTTTGATCTAAGTTCTGCCTTCTCTTTTCCCCATCTCCCATCTCTGTCTGGTGTGTGTTCCCTGCTAGGTTATAACCAGCAGGGAGTCCCTTGCTAGATGGCAGTGCCATGGTCTTGGCCTTTTAAGCCCCCAGAAATTTGTAGAATAAATTTGATTTTTCTTTCTATATCACCCAGTTTGTGCTACTCTGGCACATCAGCAGAAAATGCATCAAGATACTTCCTAACTACACAGTTAAGTAATTCGAGGTACAGCTGAGTGGATATAGAGAAATGGATCTTAGAGTGGCAACTAATAAATATCCAAGGTGAAAACCCCAATTCCAAGTCTGAATGTTTTAGGAAATCGAGACTCAGAGAAATTTAGCAGGTGCACAGGGTAGCATAGAAAGTAATGAAGCTGGAATTTAATCCCATATATTCAAATTTCAAAGCCTTTACTTCTAAAAACGTATACCTTTAGGTTGGATGTCAGTGTTCTTCCCAGTTCTCTAGGATTCCAAGCACTTGTTATAATTTGGAAGGTGCTACAACATCCAGGTTAAGAATATAGGTACCAGGGCTGGGGCTGTAACTCAGTGGTAGAGCGCCTGCCTTGTATGTGTGACACACTGGGTTTAGTCCTCAGCACCCCATAAAAATAAATAAATAAAATGAAGATATTGTGTCCATCTATAACAACAACAACAACAACAATAAAAAGACTATAGGTACCAAACCTACTAGCTCTAGGGTTTCAGGTAAAATAACTATTTTTCCCTTCAGTTTTCTGTATTTCTAAAATATGGGTGAAAATACTATCTACTTCATAATGTTGTAAGAATTTAAAGTGATAGCAGCAATGGACTGAATGCTTATGTCTGTCCCGACCCCCCGCCCCCCCTCGCCCTGTTCCAATCATCTGTTGAAATTCTAAACCTTTGTGTGATTCTATTTGCAGGCAAGGAATTTGGGAGATCATTAGGACAGGAAGGTGGAACCCCAGTGAGTGGGATTAGTGCTCATATAAAAAGGGACCCCAGAGAGCTCTCTTGGCTCCTTTTTTCCGCATGAGGGTTCCAGTCTACAACCTAAAGGAACTTCATCAGAACCTGACCATCCTAATATCCTGGGCTTGAACTTCCAGCCTCCATAACTGTGAGAAATTAAAACTGTGGAACCAACCTAGATGCCCTTCGGTAGATGAATAGATTTTTTTTAAATGTGGCAGATATACACAATGGAATATTACTCAGCAATAAAAGAGAATAAAATCATGACATTTGCAGGTAAATGGATGGAGGTGGAGAAGATGATGATAAGTGAAGTTAGCCAATTCCAAAAAACCAAATGTGGAATGTTTTCTCTGATATAAGGAGGCTGATTCATAATAGGGTAGGGAGGGGGAGTATGAGAGGAATAGATAAACTCTAGATAGGGCAGAGAGGTAGGAGTGGGAGGGAGGGAACTTGGGGTTAGAAATGATGGTGGAATGAGGTGGACATCATTATACAAAGTACATTATGAAGACATGAATTAGTGTGACTATGCTTTGTATACAACCTGAAATATAAACAATTGTGCTCTATATGTATAATATAAATTATAATGCATTCTGCTGTCATATGTAAATAAAAAAAAGAAAACTCTTTGAGGACAAAAAAGGAAAGTAATTGTTATGTATTTAAATTTAATATATCTATATTCAATTATATTAAATTTACTATAATTAACATGTTAAATACATCATTGATTATATACTAATAATATTGATTGTATTACTGGATTAAATTTGATTTAATTAACATAAACTGAATACTTAAAGAAAAAAGCTAACAAGTCTATGGCAAGTTGTATAGCAATCTCAACCAACTAAGATAGGATAATTGAATAGAACAATGCCTAAAATATAAGTACAAATTTTAACTTAATTCCCGTCCTTACCAACATCATCATCTTCATTTTTACCACCATTAATTCATAAGGTTTTTGTATTAAGTGGTATATTAAAGGTTATGATAAATGGTTATATTCACAATATATGATGGAATTGTAGGTATAAGGTTTGAATTAAGAGAGAAAGGAAGAAAATCTAGGATGACCTCAAAACCTTTGGTTGAAGCAACCATAAGAACAAAGATTTGCCAGGAGCTATGGTGTACACCTATAAAATTCCAGCAACTTGAGAAACTGAGATAGGAGGATTGCAAGTTCAAGGCAACTGTGATAGACTCCTTTTCAGATTGGCACCAGGTATCCAAGGTATAATATAATAAATGCCATCATTAATGTAGACATTAAAATCAAACTAGAGACCAAAGGAATAAATCTTCAAATTTACATGATACTGTTTAGTTAGTGTGCACCTTAACTTGTTCTCATTCATATAAGCACTCTTTTTATTATGAGAGGACACACTACTAAAGAAATTATAGCATTTTATATCAAACCAAAATCAACATGGTCATTCCAACTATGTTCTTTCTTTCTCTAGTCATTTAATAAGAATTTTTTTAAAACCACATCTGTGAAAAAAAGAAACAGAACAGCTATTAATTCATTCAGTTATTTATTTACTCATGAGTTCAACAATATCAGATATCTGTCATATGTCAGACTCTACTATATGCTGAAGCTCCAAAGATATCTAAAGCATTATAGTTTGCTCTCAGTGAACCCCCAGGATCAGAAATGTCAAAAAGTAATTGCAAATAAGTCTGATAGGGTACATAGGTGAAAATAAGTAGGAAGAGAGTTATTATTAAGGTGGGCCAAGGAAGACATAAGGGACAAGGAAAAGAGAGGGTTGGGTCTTGAAATAAGTTGAAATCTACCCTGTAGAGAATGGGGATTGAAAGCATTCATTATGAGCTAAGTGTAGAGGTAAAACATCTGGAGGAAGTGGAAGAATTTTAGACATATGTAGGACTCTTTTGGAAATCAGGAGATGAAGTTGAAGAAGTTTAGGGTCTGTATTATATAGAATTTTGATATGAGTTTTACAATCACATAATAAGCAGGAAATAGAAATAAGAAGCCAGAATAAATGAACAATATAAAATATTTTGATCTATCAAGATACAGATGCTTCTCGACTTGTGATGTGGTTATGATAAACCCATCATAAATTGAAAATATTGTAAGTTGGAAAATGAACTTGATACATGCTGGGAGCCATTAGCCAAGTAGGTATGACAATTTCCTTGCCAGCGTACCCCATGTTGCTTAGTGGAAGGACTCGTGGAAATAGGACATTTTGCAGTGACATTGCAGTTAGGTGACCTTGCTCAAGGACCAGGGCGGATCCGGGATTAGGGTGTTCCCGGTTTAGGATAATCGGGTTTAGGGCATTCCAGGTTTAAGATTATTCCTGCTGGGAATAGGGCGTATCCTGCTGCCTGAGTTCCCCTTGAGTTCTCACGGGATTCAGACAGTATTTTTTGGGAGACAGAAGCCCAGTGGAGGTGGATTTGGGCAGAGAACGTGGATTTCCCCAGAACGTGATTGTAGACGGCTGGTGTGAGTTCGGGAATAAAGAGTTGCTGTTTGAATCTACAAGCTGTGTGGTGGCTCGTGATTGTGTGCCCAGCCAGACTGCGGCATTTGTGCCCAGCCAGACTGCGGCAGATACATACAATTTATTGAATATCATAGCTTAGAAACACAATGGTACACTGTGCAGTATCGGCTACTAATCCTTTTGATGGTGTGGCTGACTGAGTTGCAAAACTGATGCTGCCCATAATCATGAGAGAGTATTGGACGGCATATCACTAGTCTAGGGAAAGACCAAAATTCAAAACTTGAAGTATGTGTCTACTGAATGCATAGGGGCTTTCACACTGTTGTGGGGTTTAAAAAATTATAAATTGAACTATCATAAAATGAGGACTATCTATAATCAGTTTATGCTAGGTTTTGCTGCTATAACAAAGTATTCTCAAATCTCAGTGCCTTTCAAAAAGAGATTTTATTTCTCACTAATACTATATATGAGCAATATCTCTGCTTCTTGCTTCTTCATACCAGGATCAAGACCAAAGGAGCAGTCTTATCTGAGCTCTTGGCACTCTGAGACAAGAGTGATAATGGAATATGTTTGTTTGCAATATCCATTGCCTCCTATTCAAATGTTGTTCCCCCTAACAAGTTACAGTGTTCAACATTGATGTCAATGGAATGAGGGGATATGTACACCTGCCATGGGAAGAGGAAGAATAAATAATTGAGGAGAATAAATAATTTGGAACAACCATACAATTTGTGGCAGTGTATGTATTGTACACAATTATTTATTTCTGGTTTTCACTCAGAAGGCAAGTGTGTGTGTGTGAATGTGTTGCTGTATTTTATAGTAGTAGAAGAGATAATATACATATCCCAAACTCATTTTCTCCCTGTAAGAGTGATATGTACATTCCACACAGCTCTGCACACCCGAGTTACTCAGAAAGTTAGCTGATTGCTTGGTTTACTGCTATTAAAATGTAGAGAAGGAAGTAAGAAAAATGAAGCATCTTTGGCCTCATGGTTCTTCCCCCAAATGTTTTCATCAGAAACTCAGTTTTCTTCTTCCAACGACAACTGAAAATCCCTTGGCAAGTAAGTTAATTCCTTAAACAAGGGCCATGAGATTCACCCTGTGCCCCCAGATACTATCCCCTTGCAAACACTAGTGCACTCTAACCCCAAAGCTTCTGGCTGCATGCAGTTCTCTCTCTCCTTCCTTTTTGTGGTCAATTATACATCATATTATTCAAGAAGCTGCGAACTGAAATGAAAGAGAAAGATACAGCACAGAGAAAATAAGCTATTTTCTGCTTGAGAGAACCATGAGCCTGTGGATTTGGAAATCTCAGAAGGGAAGTCAGAGGCTGGTATTTGTTACCACCAAACCCAATGTTCATTTTAGAAAAGCAAAAAACAGAATGAGGATATTAATCTTTTCCTTATTGCTGTGTTACTCCCAAGACCTTGGATAGATGGGCTATCATTCTAGAGAAATAGATTAGTATTTGGGCTTTTCAAAAGCAAGGCACCAGAGGAAGTGACTTGTTTTTAGCAACATCATAGTAGTTTCCTGCAAACAGAGTAGTTCACCTCAGGAGAAGTACTATTAAATGTTATTGGAGGCCATTCATAACTGTTACATGGTCATGTCACTCATTTTTGCAAAAATATAGTTTCATACTTCATGTGTCCAGTCTCACTTGATACTGCATGATATACATTTGGGAACTAATTTGAGCTTTTTCAGGCCGTTTGCCTATTTATAGAGCTTACTAGAAGGAATCTCTAAAGTCAATGAGTATAGGTAAATATACTCTTTCTCCTAAGTTCATCACACACCTTTGTCTCAAGTGTGTGAGAGCAATTAAATTATGATGATAAATTAAGCAGAACTTGCATGTATGCTGCATATGTTTTAGGGTTTGTTAATTCATTACATCATTCAACAATATGCAATTTATACACTAGACTGTGCAAATTGAGCAAAAATAGATGAAATTCCTGACCTCCAGGAACACAGGTAGTATTCATGGCAGAGAAATTTAATCTACAAAGTTAGTGTTTTCAGCAATAAACAAACCCATTTTTCATTTATTTCACACATTCTTTCTGAGAACTTCTAAATCTCAAAGAATCAAAGGGGGAGGATTTGGGATACAAAGAGGGATAGGTATAATCCTTGCAATTTGTAGGGATTATAGCCTTGATTAAATGTGTCAAAAAATTTTAAAGATATAATGTGTTCCATCAGGGAAATAATCATAATAATTGTAATAATATTGATGATAGTGGTAATAACAATAGAAGCTAATGCTCATTTTTTCTTACTGTGTGCCTGACATTCTTCTCAGAGCTCTCCATGTTTTAACACCTTTCATCCTATAATAGCTATACAAGATAAGTATTTTTATCTCTATTTTACAGTTGAAGTAATTGATGCTATCTCCATTATCTGAAAAGTCTAGTGTTTTGCTGAAGTCCACAGGGCTAGCAGGTGGCAGGACCAGATTTTCAACCCCAATCATAAGGCTTCAAGACTTGAATGCTAAATAAACCAGGAATAAATAGGAATTTCGTTTTGCAGAAATAGAGAATTTATTTATAGTAAAAAAATAAGTTGCTTATTGAAGCAGAAAAATATGAATTATTTAAGACAGAGGTAATTAGCAATTCTTAGAGAAGAGGATGGGGTTGGATTTGCAGTGGGTTTTATAACATGGGCAGGGCCTCCGAGCTGTGACATCAGACAGATCAGTAAGGTAAATTTCAAAGCATCTTTTTAAGTGACATTTAAGAAGCCTTTTGTACCTATCTTCATGAGTAGGAAGGTCTAATTAAGTTTGGAGAATGTCTTGCAGGAACATCTGAGAGTGAAATATGAATAGTCCTACCTTCCAGAAGGTTTTCTGTTAGGAGCCTCAGAGTGTGAAGAGGTTTCACTACAGAGGGAAGACGTGGTTCCAGGTTTACCAGATTTAGAAATCACATGAACTGCTGAATGTAGAGCAAATTTTGATTCCTCCTTGGTCTTTCTTTACACTATTTATTAGATCAGTGTCAACGTTCCTCATCTTCATCTGTCCTTCTTCTCTTCTTTTTTTTCTTTTCTCATTCTCCCTTTCTCCATCTTTCTATTCCAAATGTCTCTCAAACAGGAAATGGTATGTAAAACAAAATAAAGTTTTAGCCTTATGTAATTTGGAATGGATAAGGATCTAATTTCTGAATCTAACTTTCCTAGAAATGAGCATTACCTTTTGAATAAAATTAGAATAAACCTATAACTTCATGGAGCCCACAATATTTTAACCAAAGATTAGAGTCACACTGGATTTGGGTAGAACTTTATGTTCAGCTATAGGCCACTGGTTTCTGCTAAAGGTTACTTAATGTCATCCATTTCTTTAAAGTTCCAGAGACTAAAAATAACTCCTGAGTTTTGGTGCATTTGCATGACTACACTGCATAGCATTTTCTCTAGATTACGCAGCACTGGGCTTGGTATTTATGTAAGCAGTATTGTAAGAATACACAGTTTCTTACCCCCGTAGAATTGCAATGTGTTCAACGGCATAGATCTACTTTAAGAAAAATTGAGATAGAAACTTTGAGTACAGACAAACCAGAAAGTTCCAAAACCATATTTGGCTTTAACATAACTCTATAATAAAACAATTTTGTATGCAATGACATATTCACAATATGATTCAATTTCCTAGACATTACTTTTTTGCATGTAAGATTTTCATATCACACCTATCACATGAAATAAAGGATAAAATTCAGAGTTGCTTTTTTACTTTAAATTGTTTTAAAAATAATCAAGTGATATTCCAAGTTCCAGGGTAAAAAAAAAAATAAGTAGATGGGAGCATTACGGAACTCGGTGTTTCAAACATGATTTATAAGGATAAGGATGTAATATGTATAAATGGAAAAGTTTATCAGAACCATGATCACAAAAATCCAACACCAGTATAGATTGGTTTTTATTCATGGTTTTTATTCCAGGAAAGGAGAACTTAGCCCTCTAAATAGGATGTGTATTTTCCCAAACCCATAATTAACAGAAAAAAATAGTTGATGCGGATTTTCTGAGTCACTTGGATATGGTCTTCAAGTCATCTTTCTAATTAGCTGGGGGCATCCGTTGGGATGCTTTGCTAAGTTAAATGATATGGTGCAGTGTTAGGAGTTTGACAGGTTGACTCAAGTACATTTCACTGGGAAGATTTTTTAACAAAATAAGGCTTCAAAATATTATTTTATAAAAATGGTTGAAATGAATAACTTCAAAATTTCCAGAGCCA
The DNA here is from genome assembly GCF_001458135.2 of Marmota marmota marmota. NCBI lineage: Eukaryota > Metazoa > Chordata > Mammalia > Rodentia > Sciuridae > Marmota > Marmota marmota. The sequence goes on along the minus strand of NW_026000174.1, from coordinate 40,801,637 downwards.
TACTTACTGGAGAAATAGGACAAATGTCTGCCTTCTTGGTGTTTGATTTTAATTTTGATTTCTAATTCATGCAGCCACTTCAAAATAGACATTTGTTATATCAATTTATGGAGAGGTAAGGTGAAAACTATGGAATGAACCAAACCAATTGGCATCTCTTAATTCTTCATTTGTCCTTCCACTAAACTATTAATCATTTGGTTCTTCTGATATGTAGTTTCTTCCATGAAACTATCAAGACAGGGCACACCAAGGCAATAGAAGGAGACTGGCTTGCCCACATTCATTTCTCAGGAATGGGTAACTGGAGTTCATTCTAGAAATGTTGTGACAAAGAAAGTTAATTGCTAAGGATGAAGTCTCTAAGGTCAGACAAACTTCAGACTAAATCATCCCCTTCTACTTGTTAGTGGTATGACTTTGGGGAAGTTATTATTTCTAAGTCTTACTTGTTCTAATTATGCAATGGAAATAAATAACATATATTTCAGGATTTTTGAGGCTTAACTACAAAGTAACCATCACTAATTGGTTACTATTAATATTACTGTTGTCACTCTTGCATTTGTTCCAAATTTTCACTACATAAAATTGATCCTCTGAAATTCTAGAAAATGACTGAATCATTATCAATAATTGTTAAGAGAAAATAGAGGAATAGGTAATTGTCCATTATCTAGACAAAGGAGTATTTATGTTATGAAAATCACTTCTTGCTGCACTCATCCACTATAAGGTATAACTGAAGAATACCATGACTATGCTATGGAAGAAATAGTCAGCTGATGCTCTGAAACATAGCTAGTTGGGTGCCTTGCTTAGAGTTTGTCATATAGACCCCTGGGTTTCAGACATTTTGCTGATAAATGACTTATATTCGGGTTAGCTGGTGTTTTCTGTGTAGTCATTGACACATCAGAGGATTCAACTCACTCATCCAGCAACAAAGTAGCAGAGAGACTAACCCTGCTTCAACTACAATTTAGGTTCTCTAAATAAACTTCTGCTCAGAAAAATCTTGACAATGGTGAAAATATGGGTATCATGGGTCAGTGTGCTTCAGCCTACTTTCATCTGCCCTTGATCAGAAGGGGAAGAACATGAAAAAGAGAAGGAGACCCGATATACAGAAGCTAGCCTGATACTCTCAGACAGGACTTAGGGTTGCTACAAGCTGGCTTATTATTGAAAGGTAACAAAGCATTGGTGTTCTTCTGTTGAAACTAAAGACTTCCCAGAACATTAACATCCTACAAACCACTCTGTCATCTTTCTGATCCAAGACCAAAACAAGGCCACTTTGTAATCATGTCTGAACAAAGAAAAAACAGGAACATCCTCTAAACCTCAGAAGGGTGAAAAATCTCCTTATTCTGGCTAATATGAAAGACTGTTGCTTCTTTATTCAATGCCTCTTGCTGAAGTCTCAGTCTAGTAATCTTCCCTCCTTCTAGATTTATTAAGATACCCAAACATAGATTTTCCGTTGCTCCTTAAACTCTCCCTAAATTTACCTCCCATAAACCTAAATCTACAAGATTTTTTCTGACACCCTTTCACTGCAATGCCCCCTGCTGAATATTCCCCCTTATTGCACCAACTTCTAACAAACCCAGTCCTTAAACTTTGGGAGATTTCTGGTAGTCTTTGGCTGGGGGCATTGACAAAAGTGAGAAACTGAGCTTTCTGCATGCTGTTGAAAGTGTACCTGTGAGTCAGTTGTGCTGGAATGAATGTTTAAACAAAAGTCAACTGGAGTGACAAACGTTGCCCCCTTGAGCCTCAGAGCAATTATTCCCTAGCATTAGGAAGGAGGACTTGGAGAGAAAGAAGAAGAATAGGAGAAGGATGATGTGAAATGTTCAGGAATATTTTAGGAAAGTAGAATATATTATGAGGTCTGGAGAGTTGTGTGTAACTTTGACTTTCCAGGAGTTGGATTCAAAAAAGCTCACAGGGAGAGGTAGAGCTGGGTGTATACTATGATGCTATTTGGGAAGAAATCAGAGATAAATGTGGGTGAATGGATAAATTCATGGCTTATTCTGAAGAATGTTTAAGAAACTAGTAAGACAACTGGACCTTTGGGTCAGAGAAGGGAAGCAGTGATCCATTCCTGGGAAATGAATGTAAATAAGCCAGTCTCCTTCTACTGGAACAGAAAAAAAAACCCTTCTGCGTTTCCTAGTCTAAGGTTGTGGTTATCATTATGATACTACATTCACTTTCATCTTGAATCCCATTACAGTTTGATTAGGTTTATATCCTATTTAGACATTTGAAAATAGGATCTCTCATCTTTACCCTATTTGCTATATATTGCTTCTCTTATTTTGATGGGTGATTGAACACTTTGTTCCAGAAAGTTGTTATAGGTTAACTGGAAAGTATTAATGGACCTTAAGGTAGTAAATGAGCTTCAGATGGGGTGTCTAAAATACACACCAAAAGTTATCCCTTTACTGTATTTCTGGGCCATGGCTTGAATTTTTTTATCATTTTTTGAGTTTAGATTATAAAGGTAGGAAACCAAATTGACAGGAGGATTGAAAAGATACTGTTACCGGACATAAACAACTTGGGACATTTTCTCCCTTACGTCAATTCTTAGTCATCATATTAGGTATTTTGAGGGATGGGGGCAAATGTCAGGAAGAGTTTCTGGTGAGTTTCAGTAAACCAGAGCGGTCCTTGTTAACTTTGTTATCCTAAGAAAACCATTTTCATGGGCTACATATCCTGTTAAGGATATGAAAAATATTTTATATTGAAGGATATTCACAATAATTTATAATTGTAAAAAATTAGAAACACGTTATAATATTTTTAGCACTGTAGTACATGTAATCAAGAATAGTCTAGAGATATTAACATTCATGTTGTATAATGTTTAGTAATATGGAATATTTCAATGATTCCATTATAAAGTAGGTTGTTGTGGAAGAGTATATATAATGCACTTTAAAGGTAGAGAAAGGCAAGTTATTTATATGTTCTCATGAAAAAGCCTACCTAAATATGCCAAAGCATTAATATTGCTGACCCGTAAGTGGTGGTTTTATTTTATGCTTTAGTTTTTCTGCATTTTGCAATATTTCTTCGATGGATAGATAATGTTTTAGTAACCAAAAGTAAAAATGGTGAATAAAAGCATCTATCTATTTTATAAAATAAACAATTCAGTTATGTGTTGACATAAAGGTGAAATCATGTGGGGGGAAAAAAGTCTTTTTGCCTCTTGTCTTTAGCCATGATGACATTTGAGGCTGCCATTCCCGTGTCCATAGAGAGTATTAATTTATGTATGCGAAAAGATGTCCATGTCTTCTAATCATAAGATTATGATAAGCATTGATAATGGTAGCAAAGATAACAATAAAAATTGCCCATATTTATATAGCAATTGTTAATTAATAAAACTTTTTCAAAAATTGCCTATGGTCAAAAATTGCCTCTGCTCAAGGAAAATTTTCACATGAAGCACACTATGAATATTATATGAGGCCAATCTAGACATATACATGGCAAAAATAATAACATGAGCATAGAATTAAATGAACATTTTTCTGTCAAATAGAAATATATAATTTAGCCTCAATTGAAAAAGACAGATTTGAGTTCTACCCAGTGGAAGCTACTGTACTCCTGTTATTTGAACATGGTCTGGTCTTCCCCATCCACCTGCTTCTCCTCTAAGGACACATTATACCAAAATGTGAGAAAGCAAAGAAAATACACAAAATGGAGACTATCTGACTGCTTTACCAACCTACTGCTCCATAAATATTCTACATTTATCTATTTAATTTTTTCCTTTTTTTGTGTGTGTGTGCTGATGGAACACAGTGCCTTATGCATGCTAGGCAAGCCCTGAGCTACTCCCACCTGTAGGTCACAAATATTCCACAATTTTAGATACAAGAAGAAGCAAGTTTGGGTTCAGGCAAGGAGAAAATCAGTGAGAAATAACCCGAGAACCAACCTTTCCCAGAAATGACATACCTTGCTCTTGGTTTTATTGTGTGCTCTGTAGGATTGTACCATGCAGGTTTATTAAATTCTATTTATTAAAATATACATTTCCACTGGAGTGGTAGTACACACCTATAATCCCAGTGGCTCTGGAGGCTGAGGCAGGAGGATCGCAGGTTCAAAACCAGCCTCCACAAAAGCAAGCAAGGTTTTGCTAAGCAACTCAGTGAGACCTTGTCTCTAAATAAAATACAAAATAGGGCAAGGATATGGCTCAGTGGTAGAGTGTCCCTGAATTCAATTCCCAGTAACCCCCACCCCAAAAAAGACTCCTTTCCCTGTTTCCAGTATTTTAAAAAATTTTTACTCTTAAAATGTATTATCAGTTTTCTTTTTTGCCTTGAATCTACTCCAAACAATGTGCTGAAATCAGTCAGGGTAAAGGAAATGAATTCAGACAAAAAGAAACTTTAAAAGTTTTTTTTTCATATTTATTGAACATCACTCTGTACATCACTAAAAGCAGAAGGAAATTATGCATATTATAATAAAGAAAGAGTTTAACATAAACTAAAATGTAACCGAAGCATCAGAATTGAGCCGGTGTTGGTTGTTATCTTCAGAGAGACCACTGTGAAGCTGTGTTTAGTCAGAATAGATTTTTACCCAGTGTCTTCAGCTGATTGAAAGGGAGACAATGTAGAAATTCTATTGATTTTTGAGTAAAATTGTGTTTCAGGCTATAATGAACACTGGCTTGAAGCATGGGCTTTGAATTTTGGAAGGGCTTGTTTAGGATCTATCACTTTTTCAGCTTCAGTTTCCTTACTTGTGGATGGGGTGATCCCAGATAAATAATCTAATGGGGTGATCCTACTCATTTTCTAGTGTGTTTCAAGAATTACACAAACTTGGTCTTCCTTCTATGTATTTATTGTTTTGATTGGTGCTTTATAGGTGTACACATAGGTGGAATTCACTGTGATATATTCATATATGTACATAGCACAACTTGGCCAATTTCATTCCACTGTTTCTCCTCCTTTCCCTCAATCCTCCTCCTCTACTCCACTGATCTCACTTCTGTTTTCATGGGAACCTCCTTCTTCACTGTTTCCCCCTTTATTTTGGCCTAGCTTCTGCACATGAAAGAAAACATCTGATTTTCTGAGTCTGGCTTATTCACTTACCATGATGTTCTCCAGTTTCATCCATTTACCAACAAATGCCATAATTTTATTTTTCTTTATGGCAGAGTAAAACTTCATTCTGTATCTAGCACATTTTCTTTAGCCATTAGTCTCTTGATGGCCGCCTAGGCTGGTTCTGTAACTTGGCTACTGTGAATTGCACTATTATAAACATTGATGTACCTATATCAGTGTGGTATGCTGATTTTAATTTTTTGGATAAATACCAAGAAATGAGATATCTGGGTCATATGGTATTTTCATAACTTTTTTGAGGAATCTCCATACTGCTTCGCAAAGTGGTTGTACTAATCTGCAGTACCACCAATAATGTATAAGTGTACCATTTCCCCAAGTCCTCCCCAGCATTTATTATTTTTATTCTTGGATGATTTTCACTCTAACTGGAGTGAAATGAAATCTCAATGTAGTTTTGATTTGCATTTCCCTGACTGCTAGTGATGTTGAACATTTTTTTTTCATAGATTTGTTGGCCATTTGTGTTTCTTTCTTTTTTGAGAGATATCTGCTTAGTTATTTTGCACATTTATTGATTAGGTTATGTGGGTTTTTTTTTTTTTTTTTTGGTGCTTTTTGAGTTCTTTTATATTCTGGGTACTGAGTCCCTGAATGCCTACATAAAAGAAACAGAAAGATCCCAAATAATGAATCTAATATTTTACCTCAAGGCCTTAGAAAAGAAAACAAACTAATTCCCAAATCAGTAGAAAACAGGGAATAATTAAGAGTTGAGCCATTATTAGTGAAATTTAGAACTACTTTTAAACTTAAGTCTTTACTAAATAGTTTGGTATTTTCAATTCCCCCCAACTTGGTTATTTCCTTAGACCTAGGACTGTGCCTAATATAGTTTTTTTTTTCTATTTTCCACAATACTTAATAGAGTAGTAGACAGATGGTACATACTCAAAGTGTACATGTACAGATACATATAAATGTATCTAAAATTATGCTGCTAGTAACTGTCTTGTGGTATGTACTTACTATTTACTGGGCAGTGAGATAAACTATTACCTTCATTGTCTTTAGTTTTCTGAAAAACACCAAGCATTTGGTACTACTATTTACATTTTACAAAAATAATAATAAATAAATAATATAAATAAATGACAACTGAATCTTAACAAGACTAAACAAAGCTAGATTCCAAGGATATACAAGTAGTATGACTAACCTACCTCTGCTTCTAATGTCTTCACCTTTATCAATGATGTTACATTGATTATGTGAAATCAATATTTCACATACTACCGAGGGCTTTTGAGTGCTAAGTGTTAGGGTATAATTTTGTGGGGAAAAAAACATGAATTTAGAACTAATGTTAGTTTGATTGTCAATTAATTAAATTAATTCCAAAGGCCTTCAGCCCTTCTCTCCCCAATTCCCATCCCTTCCTCTTATGTAGTTCTCATATCTGCTTAATATAGAAGGAATTATCTGTACTTAAAAAAAATTAAGCATTGACATTTGAAAAATCTTTACTAGGACTCTTGCACTTCGGGAAGTAATTAAACATCAATTTAATGTTAAAAAATAAGTTCAGTACTTAACAGCTAATATCAATAACACTGTCAATAAAGAAGAAATAAAATCAATAGAGAAGCTATCTTCAATATTATGGACTTCATCTATAACCAAGAAGTTGGTTTCTTTGATCATGGGATGTGAGGAACTTCCACAATTACATAAATATTTTCCTTCATTGATGTTATCAACTCACTCTGACTTTCCTCAAATTAGATGAGAATATTCTACATGTTTGTGTATTTTAATTGGCAGTTTTCTTAAGACACATATTATATGTAATATGGGGAAATTGGTATAAAGCAGGCACCTCAGCAAGTTGCAGGCAAATGAAATCAACCTGGATATTATATAGTACATTTTGTTGTTTATTCTTGGTTGGTAATATCCTATGCTACTCTTATTTCAATAAGGTTGAAAATAGTATGTAAAACCACATAGAAGTGAGGAAATCCGGGTGAGTAGTGAGAAAGGATAATCAGCAATGGAGATGAATAGTTGAAAAGAAAGGAGAAATATCATAAACCAGTTGTGAATCCTTATACACTCTTGCACCCAAGTTTTTAATAATCAAGAGAAAAATCCAGGCCTGGTGATGCATTCCTATAATCCCAGAGACTTGGGAGACTCAGGCAAGAAGATTTCATCCACTTAGCAAGACCTTGTCTCAAAAAAAAATTTTTTTTAAAGGAATGGGAATATAGAACAGTGTTGAAATAACCCTATGTTCAATCCCAGTACCAAGTCAATAAATCAATCAAGGGAAAGACAAATATAATCAGCTACATGAATTATGAATTATAGTGGGGGTGGGACCACCAGTTCTAGATCTGGTTCTAGGTCCTTTTGAATGAGTTCCTAGTAGAACCATACATCATAGTCAACAATAGCTTCAGAGTACAGAAGACAATGAATTCCAAAAGGCATTTTTTTTATATCATACTTTGCTGTGGCCCCTTCACTTGTGACCTGTGCAAAATATTAAAAGAACCTCTGTGGGCATAGATTGAATATGGAGGAGGCAAGTTTCAAAAAACTCATATATTGTTGCTAATTATGTGCATTTTTCTCTAAGGTATTTTGCTATGAAATTTGGTTACTTGGCACTGTGAACCATGGCGTGACCTGTTTTTAATTGGAAGAGGGTTCAGGAAGCATAATCATGTTCAGCATTAAAGACTCTGAAAACAAAAAAGATTGTAGGAAAGCATCCTACGAAATCCCTTTAAACAGCCTCTGCAGGATTTCTTTCTGTATTGTTTATTCCAGACAGCAGGTAGAACTTGGAGGCTCCTGGCAGTTTGCCTTTTCATTTTCTAGTTTTGTGACTGCAAAGTGAGATGAGATCTGCCCTGCATGTTGTGGTGTCATTGCCATCATTTAACAAATTCTCATGGAAGGAGGCTTCACCAGCTAAGGAAAGGAAGCTGTTTGTTAAGCTGCCCTCATCAAGAAGTGGACAATGTGGTAAGGTGAAAAGAGCTTGACCTTTGGGAATAGTCACAATTAACACCATTGTACAGTAGCTATCGGAACCGGAACCTTTTAATCTGAATTTTAGTTTCCTCATCTAAAACATTATGCTGATGAAACCTATGACAGCACTTAGGATTCCTTGGTTGACAGTAATGCATATGCAATGATAAACTTAAGAGGAAGGTGATGTTTGGGAAACTCACAGGGAGTATAGGAAAGCAGTTTAAGCGGGATTACAGACAGGTAGGGAGCAGAGCTGCGGTTGGGGATGGGGAGGCAGAAATACTTCATAATCTTCTTATATAATACTACTGGAGCTCCCATAATTTCCCTCCACCCTCAAGTTGCTCTAATCAAGTTTCAAGTTTCCTAGAATGAGTGTCCAACAGGCTTCACATGACAGAGCACAGGAGATTTCAACTTACAAACTTGTACAAAGGGGCAAATAAGTGCCAATCACTCAAAAGCCTAAGAGGACATCTTCTCCACTATACCAACCATGATAGGAATGGTGAAGAATAAATGACATGACATTCATAACACACTTGGCACATGCCAGTCTTCTCTGGAATAAAATATTTATGAAGGCAAAATGCTTTAATCAGTGCTGCGTCTGAAGGGTCTAGAATCATAGCTTGCAAAACTATGTTTCCATGAATAGTTGTTGAGTGTGGGCTCATAGTGTGCTTTTGATTCTTTCTAGGCTTTTCCTATCTTAATTTACTAGTTATGCTTGATAGAAAACGATCATTTCTTCTGCTAGAAGTCTTCCCCAATTAATTCCAGGTAGCAGTGTGTGTTACTGAACTCAACACCAGGTTATCACACTGTCACGTGACCTTTGTCTATTTAGTGAGACTTTGAAGTCAAAGGGAACCATCTACAGGGCATTGGAGTGTGGTGACCTTTCTCTCAATGCCATTCTTCCATCTGGAATGTCTGGTCCTGTCAGAGCTCTCTTGTTCCATCTTCTCTGCGTACTGTTACTGCTGATTTTAAATCTCATCTCCTCTGGATATTTTATCTGACACCATGATGATGATAACTTATTTATTTTCCTGATCAAAGGAGCTGAGTATTGTTGAGTGTCACAAAATTTATCCAGAGCTTGGAGTTGCTAGTAAACTATCTAGAAATGAACTCTTAAGGAAGATAGCACCATTTGTGTTCATATCATTTCATTGTGCTAAATATTGTGAGAAGTTGTCTGTCTTTTAATGATACTGGGCAGGAAATACACAGGTCTTTAAAAATAATTCAAAGGTTACCTGGATATATCCAATTGAGTATTGGAAGAACTTGGAATTATATTGTCCAAACTGGATGAGATGATGATGGTAACTTATTCTGCACATCTAAAAGCATATATGCACAATGTTAGTGGACACTTTGTGTGTGGGGTGGGGGTGGGGGTGGGGTTAGTGGCAGGAAATAAAGCAAGCCAGACTTTGAAGTGAGAGGATCTAGGCTTGAATCATGCTTCTCATATTATAAGTTCTATGACTTTGAGTAAATAATTCTCCTCCCTGAACTTCAGTTTTCTTTCCTGAAAAATGGGCATATAGCTGCCTGGGTACTTGATTGAGCCACTAAGGAGTTAGTGGGTAAAATTCACTTAGAAGTGGAACATGGAAGTTGTTCAGAAATACAGATCCATTATCCTTCAACACAGTCTGGAAGATATTTTTCTATAGGCAAGGGAATACCCACTTATGTTTAGCACGTTTAAGGCTAAACCCTGTTTCCATTATTGAGTAGCTATGTGAACTTGAATAAGTCATTTAAGTGTATTTGAACCTCGGATACCTCATGTGTAAAACAGCAATGAGAACCCCTATTCTTTCCAGTTCACAGGGTTATCATGAGAATCCCTGAAACATGTAAAGACATGAGTAGGGAATTGACAACATTCAGTTAAACAAGAGTTTTTCATTTACTTTGTGCCTATTTTGTGCTGGACCCAGTATTAAACTCTTAGTTTGCATGATCTCAAATTCATGAATCTGCCAATCATGTTCTCCTATTTTGTGTTTGAGGAAACTGGAGATTGAATAAGTAAGGAATATTCCCAGTTTTCTGTGGCTGTTATAACAGAACACCACAAATTGAGTGGCTTAAATGAACAGAAATTTTTCGTCTCATACTTCTTGAGGTTAGAAGTCCAGAACCAATATGTTGACAGGGCCATGTTCCCTCTAAAAGCTGTAGGAGAACATCCTGCTTCTGGTGGTGGCAGCCAGTCTTGGATGCTTCTTGACTTGTAGATGCATCATTCCAAGCTTGGCCTCTGACAGCACATGGCATTGTCTCTGCATGCATGGGTCTCTCTTATGTTCTAACAACATCAGTCATACTGGGTACAACCCCCCCCAAATGACCCTTTATTAAGTTGATTACGTCTTCAAAGACCCTATTCCCAAATGAGGCCACATTCACAGATACCTAGAGTTAGGGCTTTAACATATCTTTTAGGGGGATACCTTTCAACACATAAGTCAGTGACCTCAAAAATGTTATAATTGAGATTTAGTCTCTAGCACTCTGTTCCTACAACTTGAATTCTTAAGCAGTAGGATTATAGAAATTTATTTAGACAGTAGCTAAGCCAGAACTGGTATCTGAGCCTCATTATTCTCAGATCACTGACTTTAATATTGTGACTAGCTGCCTCTTAGAAAAATATTACAAACTAGAAGAAATAGTAGTTTTTAGTTGAATAGACAATGATTTTCTATTGTATTTGAGATAATGTTTTCTAAAGAACATGTAGTGAATAGCAGGTTATTTTAGTAAATAGAGAGGAATATATCCCTTTTTAACTCAATTTATGTTTTTGGATAGGGATGGCCCATCCCTAATCCTATTCCTTTTTTTTTTTTTGGTACTGGGGATTGAACCCAGGGGCACTCAACCACTGAGCCACCTCCCCAGTCCTATTTTGTATTTTATTTAGAGACAAGGTCTTACTGAGTTTCTTGCCATTGCTGAGGCTGGCTTTAAACTTCTTGATCCTCCTGTCTCAGCCTCCCGAGCAGGTGGGGTTACAGGCATGCACCACCGCACCGGCTCCCAATCCTACTCTGATGGTGAGCATAGGACACAGGCTTGGTCAATAAGAGTATTTTACATCTTTGGCTTCAGCTGAGGGTTCAGCAATGGACAAGGATAAACAACCAGATCCATGGGCTCTAAATTCAGAACCCAAAGCCGAAAATATTCAGAAAAATGTTGCTCCCCATCCCAAATGCAGTTTTTAAACTATGAAGAGATAAACCTGATAGTGGTGGCCAATGTCCTAGGATAGTGTGAGAAACTGGCTTCAGCATGAGAAACCATAAGAGAAGAAAGTGATGTTGAGAAATGTAGGGCATCTGGATTCAGATATTGTTGATGTTGGCCTATTCCTGAACTTTGAATTATATGAGACAAACGTTTTTATTTTTTTCTAAATATGCCAGTTTAAACACTTATTGCTTGCAGTCCTAATTCTGTTGTTTATTGGAATTTGAGTTCTGCATATTTGGAGATCAGCATGCTCATTTAGAACTGTGTCTTCTTTAGGGCTGATTCCCTCTGGGATAGAAAGAAGAAGTAGATTCTCATTAGAAAAATGTCTGATCTCAATATAACAGCAAAAGAAAATGCTATTATTATGCAATTTGAATATCTTTTAGGCTATTATCTTGGGGATAAAATTTGATATTTATAGTTTTTAAGTGTGATCAAGCAGACAACTCACCAACCATCATGAAATCTATTTGTGCTGATTGCCCTATCTCAGACAAAGATGTTTCTTGAAACCTCATTATAATGGATGTGTCCTTGAATTATCCATCACTACACACTATTTCATTCCTTATCAATTCTCCAGTTATTTTCTGAAAGTTTGTGAAGCAACTTACTTTTAACACTACACAAATTTCACTGCAGAAAAGGATTGAGGAAATATTATCGATGAATATGTTCTTTAAATTGCTGATTATTTCACTCTCTATTAGAACTGATAGATAAGAAGCAGTGTCTCAGTTGCCAACCCATTTGACAAATTATAATAATAAAACCCAAGGAGTGTGAAGGGTCTTCTGAGAAAATATGTACAGCTATTAGGAAGATGTATAGTTCATAGTTTTAATCACAAATGAATTGTTCATAACAGTGAAAGAATAGAGGGCAAAAGTGAAAGTCTTGCTAAGACAAAACCCTAGCCTTTCTTTAGACCAGAATGAAAACAAGACAAATTACTTGATGAATGTACATTTGAGATGGGTCCTTGGGTAAAACCCTGCTGCTTTTGTTTTGTTTCATTTTTTGGTATTGGGGATTAAACCCAGGGACACTTAACCACTGGGTCATTTCCCCAGCCCTTGTTTGTATTTTATTTAGAGAAAGGGTCTCGCTGAATCACTAAGTGCCTTGCTAATTTGCTGAGGCTGACTTTGAACTTGCAATCCTCCTGCCTCAGCTTCCCAAGACTCTGGGATTACAGTGTACGCCCCCGTACTCGGCTCTGCTTTTTTTTTTTTTTTTTAAATATAACTTGGTCTAGTTTAGCTTTGTTAGTCTTTCCAGCCATGTAAAATAATTTGAATAATTTGGAGAATTAAGGTGAAGTTTCAATAACCTCAAATCATTCACAGTTTCCAAGTAATTAAGAGCATAGGCTCTGCAAGAAGACTTACAGGAGGTTTAGTCCACTATATTTGCCAGTGTAAGCACTATGAGCCTGTGACAGTCTTCTAATATTTCTGAAAATCAACATCTTTATTGGAATAGAGAATACTAACAGCACCTGTCTGATAAGGTTCTCATGGTCTTGAATGTTGTACACATAACAGGACAACATTTTGGCCTGTCTGGTATGTTGCAAATTCTCTATAAATTATAGCAATTGCTAATATTATAATGACATTATTAAAAATTCAGATAATTGTGGTCAACCAAGAAAAGCCCAGGACCAGATGGATACACAGCCGAGTTCTACAAGACCTTTAAAGAAGAACTAATACCAATATTCTTCAATTTATTTCAGGAAATAGAAAAAAAGGGAGCACTTCCAAACTCATTCTATGAGGCCAATATCACCCTTATTCCAAAACCAGGCAAAGACACATCAAAGAAAGAAAACTTTAGACCAATATCTCTAATGAATATACATGCAAAAATTCTCAATAAAATCCTGGTAAATTGAATAAAAAAACATACCAAAAAGATATTGCACCATGATCAAGTGGGATTCATCCCAGGTATGCCAGTTTGGCTCAACATATGGACATTAATACATATAATTTGTCATATCAATAGGCTCAAAGATAAGAATCATATGATCATTTCAATAGATGCAGAAAAAGCATTTGACAAAATACATCACCCCTTCATGTTTAAAACACTAGGAAAAACTAGGGATAACAGGAGCATATCTATGCTAAGGATATCTATGCTAAGTTCCAAGCCAACGTCATTCTAAATGGAGAAAAATTGAAGGCATTCCCTCTAAAAACTGGAACAAGACAGGGATGCCCTCTTTCACCACTTCTATTTAACACAGTTCTTGAAACACTGGCCAGAGCAATTAGACAAAAGAAATTAAAGGAATACGTATAGGAAAAGAAGAACTTAAATTAGCACTATTTGCTGATGATATGATTCTATACCTAGAAGACCCAAAAAGCTTCACCACAAAACTTCTAGAACTAGTAAATGAATTCAGCAAAGTAGCAGGATATAAAATCAACACCCATAAATCAAAGGCATTTCTGTATATCAGTGACAAATCCTCTGAGAGAAAAATGAGAAAAAACTACTCCATTTACAATAGCTTCAAAACAAATAAAAAACTTGGGAATCAACTTAATGAAAGAGGTGAAAGATTTATACAATGAAAATTACAGAACCCTAAAGAGAGAAATTAAAGAAGATCTTAAAAGATGGAAAGATCTACCTTGCTCTTGGATAGGCAGAATTAATAGTATCAAAATGACCATACTACCAAAAGCACTATACAGATTTAATACAATTCCAATCAAAATCCCAATGGCATTCCTCATAGAAATAGAAAAGGCAATCATGAAATTCATCTGGAAAAATAAGATACCCAGAACAGCTAAAGCAATCCTTAGCAGGAAGAGTGAAGGAGATGACATCACTATACCAGATCTTTAACTATACTACAGAGCAATAATAACAAAAACAGCATGGTATTGGCACCAAAACAGACTGATAGATAGGTGCAGAATAGAGGACACAGAGATTAACCCACAAAATTACAATTATCTTATATCAGGATTGGCTTATTTCACTGAATATGATATTCTTCTGTTCCATCCATTTACTGGCAAATGCCATAATTTCATTCTTCTTTAAGGTTAAGTAATATTCCATTGTGTATAGGTACCACAGTTTCTTTATCAATTCATCTGTTGAAAGGCACCTGGGTTGGATCCATAGTTTAGCTATTGTGATCTAAGCTGCTATAAACATTCATGTGGCTGTGTCACTGTAGTCCTTTGGGTATAAACCTAGGAGTGGGATAACTGGATCAAATCGTGGTTCTATTCCAGGTTGTCTGAGGAATTTCCATGCTGCTTTCCAGAGTGGTTGCACCAATTTTCAGTCCCACCAGAAATGACTGAATCTTCTTTGCCAATATTTATTGTTGCTTATATTCTTGTTAATTGCCCTTCTGACTGGAATGAGATGGAATCGCAGTGTGGTTTTGATTTGCATTTCTCTAATTGCTAGAGATGTTGAACATTTTTTTTTCATATATTTTTGATTGTTTTCTTCTTCTTAGTTCCCAAGCCCATGTATTGATTGGGTCATTTACTTTAATAATTAAGATAAAGATAAAGCTATGAAAGACAATTTTTGGCAAATTTATTTATTCTTCAGCCATCCACGTGATTGCTGAATTGAATAATCCTCTTTTGAATACCAGAAGACTATTTTCTTGCTTTTTGGGCAATATATAATGTAACAGCTACAGATATAAACCACTTTTTAAGTTTACTCTCCATTCTTAACACTTACACCACTTTTAATGTACACAAACCCAGACTTGCTTTAGAGAATTTGCTTGTTTTTATGATGTAAATGCTCACAGCATGGTCAGTTTCAAGCTACCAGTGTGCCACCCAATAAACATAAAATGTAATGCACAGAATCTATTACTATAAAATATTTATTATGCAGAAAACACAGATATAAATAACTTCAAGAGCACGGTTAATAGTAGAATATACTGATGAATTTTCGACATTTATTACCTTTTTAATATAATTTTTAGTTGTAAGCTTGTACATATATGATATGCTTAAAAGTGGTTGATATAATTACTGAAAAATTAACTCTTGGTTCCTGGTACCTAGTAGTAGCTGCCACTGTGAATTAGCACAGGTAAGATAATTCACCCTTCATACATTATCTTTTGATAGACATCATAAACATAGCATCTGTACTCAGCAGCAGAAAGATTTGATCCTTAAGCCTTTGCTTATATTCTTCCCCATAAAGGAATAAATTAATTCCTGTCTCACACATCTCACTATGCTTTTAGATTATTTTCTTGAAATGGGAAAAAAAATAAGCAATTCTTTTTTTCTTATTTCTTTCAGCCAAAATTGGAGAAAATAACCATGTGCACTAAAGTACATTTTTCAAAATCCTTTTTCTGTTTGTAGGCTTAGGTGCTTCATGAGAGAGTATGTAAAATTTCAGCAGAAAACATAATACAAGCTGGTTTTATCAATCCTCTTTTCTACCCTTTATATGTATATCAAGTTCCTCTCAGCAACAAACTCAAGATTGTCAAATCCTGGGGTTAGCCTAGTTTTTTTTTTTTTTTTTGCCCCGCCTTCTTTTAATTTTTCTAAAGCTGCCTTGCAAAAATATCCATAGTCTATGATCCATTTTAGTTCTATTTATTTTTCTTCTTCCCAATTTTTAAAAGAATATTTTTGTAAGAATTGAATATAGTTATGGTAACTTCATGAAACAGCGACCACCATTACTATCTATTTTTGGATACCTTTGGCCATTCTGAACATGAACACAAAGATTTGTCCAACATACTGATGTAAAATCATTCCATTTCTAGAACCAGAAGTACCAAGGTGAAACAAATACTTTTTCAGAGAATTTCTTATTCTCGACTGGATAAGTGCCTCAATTTTTAGGATATTCATTGAATTTCACACGATTTTGCTGTTGTGAGGCCTCAACTTTTTCAATAATTTACTTCTGGAAAGTTTTCAGTCTAAGTACATGATTTGTGTGACTGAGTATATATATGTCAGTGATGTTGAAGTAATGGTACATTAATCACATCCCAAATAATGGAGTTATTGGATAGGAAATAGGAAGTATGGACTTTGTGCTTTATAAAGAATGCTAACAGATGACATTTTGCAGGCTAATCATTTAAAGAACCCCTATTTTCTTATAGGTATTTACTAGGCTAAAAACATGACATTCTGTTTTGTGAATATACAGAAATTATATGAACTGGAAACTGCTTACTTTGGGATAAAAAATGCCTCTTATTTTCCTCAAAGACTGTTCTTCATATTTTTCAAAGTATTGCATTGAGTCCTTCTGAGACAATATATCATTTAGTCTCTTAACATTGAGACTTTGTGTAATGAAAGTAAGACAAGCATTAGTTGGACCCAGAAAAATGGATTTTAACAATTACAATGACATATGATTTTTTTTCTACTTGAATTTCATGTAGTTAATTAGGATTCTAAACAGAGTTTGTGTATAACTCTACTTTTATGACAATGAGATTGTATAAGAGAAAAATCTGTTGATAACTGTAGAATTTTTAAAAAGCAAATCAACCAAGAAAACTTCCGTGGATTTTCTCTATGGTTAGTAGACTGTATACTTTTAAGCCATTCTTGCACACATGGGTGGTAAAGAGCCTGGCTTCCTGACACCATGAAGCTACCTTGACAGATTGCTGATTGGTGGAATTCATTCTCTAGATTTTTTTTTTTTCTCACAAATGACCTTAATTGTAACCAGGACACATGCATTAGGATTAGGTCAGATGATTCTTACAAAGCAGATAGGGATGTTTTCAGAATCCTTATTGTATAGATGAGGAGAGGGTTGCGGGGGAATTGAAGAAATTTGTACAGGTAAACATTGTTTTGGAAGGAATTGGACAAGGATCAGAATCCAGGCCATTCTCCTCTAGGGCCTTGTAACTGTTGTCCCATATGGGAAATAAACAAGGAGATTTAGCTCAGCCCGTCTGAAGAAAGCTGCAAGTGTTGACAGTATTAATAAATACAAAATGACAGGTACAATCCTTCATAATTTCAATGGTGCTTTATAATATATATTCTAGTTACCACATCTTCTAGGCACTACTCTAAGAAATTGAGCCTTGGTGATATTGAGGTCTCAGAAAGATTGTAATGTTGTGTGAAATGTTAGGGTCAGTTTCAAAATTTAATGAGAGCAAGAATTGTTCTCATCACAGTGATTCAAATACTATCATGAGTAAGGAGTTATGGAGAAATTCTAAATTGTAATAGATGCTTCAGATTTTCGAATTCCTAATTTCTTATTCTTAATACCAGCACTTGTTTTTTAGAGCATAAAAACTGGTAATGAGATGATTGATAGCTGAATGAAAACATTTGGTCAGAATGCTAAGCTTTTTGACACTAGTTCAGAGAGGTGAGATGATACTTTTCTGGATGAAAAATATATTAATTTCTCCAAATACAATCTTTGGTCTATGCTCTGTTGTTTTTAAACCAAAGTTGCTTCCTTTATGCTCATTCCCTTTCTAAATCATATCTGGTCAACTATTTTATTCTAGATCTCTCAGAACCTGGTTGCAATCTCACTTTTTCTATAAAGATTTTTCCTTCTTATCTGGCCTGTTATACCTCTGTCCAGTATGAAATCTGATGATGGTCCATTGAGTTTCACTTTTTGCATACAATTCGAAATCTTTATCCATGTATTTCTGGCATGCTATTTCAAGGCACCAAATGCTAGGGTTGTGGATTATCCCTCTCCCCTAACTTTTTTTCTGCTGTGGCTCCAGATTTTAACCAGATCTCTTTGCTCTATAGAGATCTAGATATGATTGGCTTCAATGCCACCTCATTTTATACCTACAACTGCATCATTTTATACCTACAAACTACAAATTCTCATTTCTGAGAATTGTCTTCATTTACATGAACTTCTGTTCTCATGCTCATCTTCCCACTCTGACATATATGTATTCTTATCTTTTAACCTTTGTTCAGTTCACACAAGAAACATACTTATGCCACAATTTTTATGAATTGGTAAACTTAACTGAAGATTGGGAGGTGTGGGAAGGACAATGGGAGATACTTCTTCATGAAGCTACCATGAGGCTGACAAATAAGCAGTTCCTAAGAATATTATATGGTAAAAATAAGTTTTATGAATTAAGCAGTAGACATCCAAAAATTGTCTTTCTCTTTGAGAACAGAACAGAGCTGGGTATTGAAAAAAGGACAGGAGTTACC
The DNA here is from genome assembly GCF_001458135.2 of Marmota marmota marmota. Taxonomy (NCBI): domain Eukaryota; kingdom Metazoa; phylum Chordata; class Mammalia; order Rodentia; family Sciuridae; genus Marmota; species Marmota marmota. Next base: position 40,782,934 of record NW_026000174.1, on the reverse strand, counting down.
TAAGCAAATAAAGGTTGCATTATAGAATGAAGAGTATCCTAGGCAATTGAAAGGTAATACAGATAATTGTGGAGATCCAAAAATACATTAAGGAAGTGCACACACACACACACACACACACAGAGATGCGGCTCAGTGGTTAAGTGTTATACAGGGGCACCTAACTACTGAGCCACATCCCCAGCCCATTTTATTTTTATGTTTAGATTGGGTCTTGCTATGTGGCTGAGGCTTGTCTCAAACTTGGGAATCCTCCCACCTCAGCCTTCAGAATTGCTGGTATTACAGGCATGCACCACTTTACCTGGCTGTTCACCAATATTTTTACATATATTTATCTATAAATTATTCACATTTGCTATTTTCTTGCATATGGGGAAGCTAGAGAGTAAAACGTAAAATAAAGATGGGAAGGTGGGGATCTGAAAATCTAAGGAAAATCAGTAGAGGGAAGGGACAAGGAGATGGGAAGGGGAGGTGGGGAGTGCTAGGGAGTGATATTGACCAAATTATGTTATTTTGTGTGCATGTATAAATCTGTAACAACAAATACCATCATTATGTAACTATAATGCACCAATAAAAATGTGAAGAAAAGCATATTCATGCTGTGCAAAACAATCTACCAGTATAATACAGTCTCTATCAAAATATCGTGACTATTCCTTAGAGAACTAGGAAAAAAAGTCTAAACTTTACATAAAGCCACAAAGACCTCCTGCACAGTCAAATAAAACTTGAATAACAACAATAACAAAAGCAGGGAGCTTAATATCATTTGACCCCAAAATATACTACAAATCTATAGTAATCAAAATATCATGATATTGTGCAGAGTTAGTTAGATAGGAGAATCAAATTTAGGGGTTCTATTGTGCAGCAGAGTAACTGTAGATTACCATAATATAGTATATATTTCAAAAAGCAAGAAGAAATTTTGAATGTATTTACTATAAGTAAGTGATAAATGTTTGGGGAAATAGATAGGCAGGTTTAACTTGATTTGTACATCATACAATGTATGCATGCATCAAAACATCACATGGTACCCCACAAATATGTGCAATCTTTACATGCCAAAACAAAATTTTATTAAAAATACAATATTCTCCTAGTACTTGTAAAACCATAAAATATACTCAAATAATAAAACTGGTAGTATTTGTTTCTAACCTAATCAATAAACTTATGTGGTATTATCAGAAATCCAGTCCTGAGTTCCCTTTCTAACCTACATTTAGTAAATCAGAAACATGCTGGTTAGAGATGAAGACTCGGGAAATTCATTGAGGGAATGCCAGTTGAAGTCTGATAGTTGTCTAAACCCTTCACAAGAAGCCATATTGGGGTTGATGTATATGATATTTCTGTCATAGCCTGTTCCCTTTTAGTTTAAAGGCATGGATGCCTCTAGTTTGCATTGTAGAATGATTGGGCTTGTTATTTTTGCTTTTGACAAAACCCCAAAGTGGTAAGGTGAGCTTACAGAATCAAAAAGGAAAGTAGCAGAACAATAGTATGAAGTAGACATAATTCCTTTGTACTTGTGCAGGTCTTGGGAGAGGAACCAACATAGTTGAATAGATACTTTTGTAGGACCGTAGAGGGACACACTTATGAAATAGGTCATGGTATTTTTAATAGAGACAGGAGATTAGTTAAAATAAATATTTGGCAGGGTTAGGGAAGTGGAGTGGGACCAAGGTGAAGAGAGTGGACAGCTGTTGAGTTCAAATCAGGGCTAATTTGTCATCTGTTTAGAGTCACAATGAAAGTGAGAGATTGAATGAATCTGAACCACTAGGGTCATTGCCTCCAGCTTGAGTCACTCATATTTCTCTAGCTCTGCAATGAATCTCTATTTACTTTGAAGGCAATCTGCTTGTTTGGGGACTGAACCTGGAGAAAACTGGCAAAAAGAAGGCGACCAACAATTACCTTCTTATTACAGTTAAGATAATTAGAGTTGTCTCTAGAGAAAGACATGTCTGTTGCAGGAAGCTGTTAAATTTAATTTCCCCCTTCTGTCCATGGAGTCTATGCCACACTTTTTATTTCTCAGAAAGAAGGATCATAAATACGGAATGACTTGGCAGTATATACCTTTTGAAGTTGGAATACCAGCATTTGTTATTAGACTGGCTTCATCTTCCCAGCCAGAATGAATCAAAGATGTTATCTTTAAGCACTTTAAAATTTGCCATGAAATGACAAAAGCAAGGGACTTCAAAACAAAGGTTGGTTATTTTTCCTAAGCTTATGATTCTGAGGTGGAAGAAAATGCTATTTAAAAATGGAAGTTGCATAACATCTTGAATTTTCTGGTGCTAGTTAAGCACATAAATTGTCTTCATTTTTTTTTTCCATCACAACTTCTGTTTTAAATAAATGAATAAAGATGATCATAGAAATTGAATTTCTGAATGCTACTAAATGTGTCACAGATCAGTAATGAATGGATTTCATTTTTACTCTTTGTTAGAAAAGCAGGTATGATTCCTGAAATTAGGTTATAGCTGTGGGTTCTCTTGGTCTGAGCCCCAGCCTGGAAATAAAAAGTTCTGGCTTTGAAACTGACTGGAACATTATCTTCCCCATATCATTTAAGCTGTTCAAGACTCAGTGTTCTCTGATATGCAGTGGGAATCCTAACTATCCCTTCTTAACTCACTGTGGTAACAAGAGCAATAATAACAACAGAAAGAAAAAAAAATAACTATAACTAATATCTTCTGAAAAATTATAAAATATATCCATCACATAGGTAGCCATTACATATTTTACCTAGCTTAATAAAAATAAAAATATACTGCTGCTAATTCTTCTTAAGAGTTTTGTTTTTTTTTTTTTTTTAAGAAGGAGATGCTATTGTTTTTGCATCTTCTCTCAACTACTGTGATCCCTGGGTAAATATGTAAAGTTGATTTATTAATCCAATTTACCCAAATCTTCACTAAGTACTAGTTAGACCCAAATCATGAGGTTGAACATTGTCTAGGCTTTGAAGTCATTCCCAACTCATAATTGTTTTTACTGTTTTATAGTCTGTGGAGCATAGATAAGGATGAATTCTGGAATTGTAATGCTGTGATTTGAAGGCTAGTACTTTCACATTCGAGAAATGTGACCTTTTTCAAGATATTCTTCTTTGCAAGATAATCATTATCATTTTAGTTTCTTCATCTGTAAAATGGAGTGATAATAGTTTCAAACTCTCAGGGATATTGTAAGAATTAAATAAAGCAATGCAATTGAAATGTTTATAAGTGTTTGCCATAGAATAAATGTTCAATTGCTATTGCTACTAGTACTATGGGAAAATGTTATATATTAAATAATGAAATAACTATGATAGGGTCAATGGCCAATGAGAGGTATATCTGAATTCCAAATAAAGCTCATGGTTTCAGGTGTTCAGCACATGGACTCCATTGCTTTGGGCCCAAAGTGAGTCAGAACATCATGGAAGAAGGGCGAGGCAGAGGAGTGTGCTCCACCCATGGTGGTCAGGATGCAGAGGGAGAGAGGGGAAGGGATTGCTGGGAAGATGCATCCTTCCAAGGCATGTCTGCAGTGACCTATCTCCTCTGGTCATGCCCAGCCTGCTTACAGTTACCACCCAGTTAGTTCATCTAAACTAGAATGGACTGATTGGATTATAGCTCTGGTATTCTAATCATTTCACTTCTGAATACTTTTGCATAATTTTTGTTAATGCAAAACATATGAGATGTTTTTGGTGGACATCTCATATCCAAAACAAAATAAAAGGTTTCAGAAATTTCTTTCCTGTCACTCATTGTTTATAAAGAAAGTAATGGAAGCACTGAAAGATAGTTCTAATACAAAATAAAAAGAGAAAATGAAAAACCTAACAAGTTGCACAATTGCATCACCCTAGTAAGATTTGCAATTTCAAATGCATAATTTGTATTCCCCAGGATTCATCTGCTCCAAGATTCCCTGCCTTACTACTTTTCCCCTGATATACCCAAGGTTGGTTGAATAACTATAATCTGTTTGTATCACCTACTCTGAATAAATTCATCAGAACCTTTATTATATATACATGATAATTATTATTGATATTCTTGAGGACAAAGATAATTATAGCTTCTCTGGTATGATTTTGAGTATTATTTCTGGCAAAAACCCCATATTTTAGTAAAAGTGTGAAATGAATGACTGCCTTTTCAGTGTGCTCTCCAGCATCTTCATAGAAATAATCTCAAGTCTTCTGGGCCTTTCTTTACATGTCTTCACCATGGAAGAAAAATATGGGTGTAAAATTACAAATAGAGTTTATTATCAGGGCCTCATTTGGTTGCCAGTAAGAGAAAACTATCCTGAACTAACTTAGGCAAAGGATTGCAATTTATTAATTATATATGGGGTATTTCAGTTACAAGGCTCAACAACCAAACTACAGGAAAGGCAGGAAGCATGCCACCCTCAAGGTTAATTACAACCAGGCTGAAACTCTGCTGTTGTCTGAGTCTATAAGTCCTTCTTTGATTAGATTTATTCTCCCCTAAGATATACAGGATCGTTTGGTTGCTGTGGGAAATACACAGCCACTAAAGATTCCAGACTCTAACATCATCACAAATTATGTCCCCAGAGAGAAGCGGACTAAATCCCCAATTGCAGTTCAAAGAATCGTGAAGAAAATCTCTGATAGTCTCAGCGTGGGTCAGGAAATGCTTCTCATCCAATAGACTCCATGAAAAGTTTTGGATTCTATATGAGATAGTTTGGATTATATCTTACAAAGACAGGTTTCTTGATTGTGTGTGTGTTTGTGTGTGTGTGTGTGTGTGAGAGAGAGAGAGAGAGAGAGAGAGAGAGAGAGTGTGTGTGTGTGTGTGTGTGTACCGTGCATGTGTGCCCTACACCTCCTTGGTAGTCAAGGCAAACCTATGTTTGCTTTCTCAGAATGATATTTTTAAATGATATGAAAAAAAATCTGTTAGAAATTCAAAAGAAAGATGTTGAACCAAAATATTTTTTAAATTGTAGTATCATAATATATTATTCTTTATTGGTTCATTATATAACAAGATTTAGTTGAAGGCCTAATAACGAACATAATTACAAAAGATGGTAATATTGATAATATTTTGAGGTATTTTCATGGATGATGTATAAAAATATCTGTGGCTTCTATTGTGACTGTTAGAGGTATTATTGCTCATATGCTGTGGTGTTTTACCTACATTCAGCATATGCTGAGGTGCATTAGAAGTTGGTGAAAATACATAAACATTTTTTTTCTTATCCATGTTCATAGACACTCAGAATTTGATCTCTGGCCAACTTATGGCAGAATGAAGAACGTTGCCACATATGATGGGGACTGTCAAAAGTTTGTAATCAAGGGTGTGACTTGATTCTAGAAACACCACGTCAGAAGGATTAAGAACATGAAATTTGGCCTCAGAAAAATATGGAGTCAAATCCAAGTTCTGTGACTTTGCAATTATTGTGGAGTGAACCAGTGTCTTTGCTTCTCCTATGGACATTTTTCATCTACCAAATGGTTATGGCTATCACTAAACCACATTGTAAAGATAATGGAACAATGGGCATGGAGTCATCAGTGAGGCTTTGGCAAGAACATTTCAGGTTAAAAATCATCATTGTGGGTATTGCTACTCTTTTTTACTTCATACTCTTTGGCTATTGACATGCTTTGATATGCAATTTGTAGAAAAATTATTTGGTTATCTTCTTGGAAAGAGTGCTAGACTATTGCACATTAAACCTTTCTTGGAAGGAGATGGGGGAGAATGATATTTCCTTTTCCTGTTAGTTTGGGGTTATAGGCATAAATTCAGTGACATCTTGGAAAGAGTGATTTCTCATATGGATGACAGATGGGGCTGTCATGTTTCTTAAAATACCAACAGCATAACCAGGAAAAGCTCTATTCTAAGTTTGGGATGTAAGCTCAATCTTTTGGATACAGCAAGCTGTGCCTTCCAGCCTCTTGAAAAGATTCCTGCTAGCTAAAATAACACTGAAGTCGCTAAAATTTAAGTTGATTTTGTGTCCAACACCTGGCTCTTGGTTGAATTGTTTATACTCATGGGTTTAATTTTAGATTTAAGCTTCATGTTTTTCTTACTACTCCAGATATTCTTGATTTTTCTTAACTGAATTTAAAATGTTTATGATTTAGCATCAGATTCTGTAGTTTTAGCCCTATTATAAATATGACAAATGCCACTGCAGCCCCTTGGTATGAACTGGCTGGTCTGTTCTCCATCTGTTTTGCCAGGATGTACATTTTCATAAGCTTCCCCAGTTGCTTTCACAGCAACCTCTTACTCATTTTGACAAAGCCGGAAGGGACATAGGTAATGAAGTCAGGTAGGTTTCATTTTGTCACTCTTGTTGACTGACAGTTTACCAGTTTTTATTTTATTAGTCTTGAAGATATTCCCACAGGGTTGATGGCTCGGACTACAAGGCCTCACTGGCTTCTGTCAGTATCTTTCAAGTTTCTCACAAAGCCATTCCCTACTTAGGAATTTTACCTCCTTTTGGCTTTTTACAGTCTTTTATTATTATTATTATTTATTCTAATTTGTTATTTATGACAGCAGAATGAATTACAATCCATACTAAACATATAGAGCACAATTTTTCATATCTCTGGTTGTATTAAAAGTATATTCACAACATTCATGTTATACATGTACTTAGGTTAATGATGTCCATCTCATTTCACCATCTTTCCTTCCCCCATGCCCTCTCCTTTCCCCTCCCATCCCTCTTCCTTATCTAGAGTTGTCTAATACCCCCAACCTCACTATCAGTCAGCCTCCTTATATCAGAGAAAATATTCAGCATTTGGTTTTTTGGGATTGACTAACTTCACTTAGCATTATTTTCTCTAGCTCCATCCATTTAACTGCAAATGCCACGATTTTATTATCTTTTTATTATTGAGTAATATTCCATTGTGTATATACATCACATTTTCTTTATCCATTTATCTACTGAAGGGCATCTAGGTTGGTTCCACATTTTAGTTATTGTAAATTGTGCTGCAATAAACACTGATGTACCTGTGTTCCTGTAGTATGCTGTTTTTAAGTCCGAGGAGAGGGATAGCTGGGTCAAAAGGTGGTTCCATTCCCACTTTTCCAAGGAATCTCCATCTACTTTCCATATTGGTTGCACCATTTTGCAGTCCCACCAGCAATATATGAGTGTGCCTTTTCCTCCACATGCTCGTCAACACTTATTGTTTTTTATAGTCTTAATAGCTGCCATTCTGACTGGAGTGAGATGAAATCTTGAAGTAGTTTTGATTTGTATTTCTCTAATTGCTAGATATATTGAACATTTTTTATATATTTGTTGATTGATCGTGTATAACCTTCTGAGAAGTGTATGTTCAGTTCCTTGGCCCACTTATTGATTGGGTTACTTGTTTTTATGGTGTTTAGCTTTTTGAGTTCTTTATGTACCCTAGAGATTAGTGCTCTGTCTGATGTGGAAGTGGAAAAAATTTGCTCCCAAGATGTAGGCTCTCTATTTACCTCACTGATTGTTTCTTTTGCTGAGAAGAAGCTTTTAAGTTTGAATCCATCCCATTTATTAATTCTTGATTTTAATTCTTTTTTAAAAAATTTTTTTATTATTGGTTGTTCAAAACATTACAAAGCTCTTGACATATCATATTTCATACATTTGATTCAAGTGGGTTATGAACTCCCATTTTTACCCCATATATAGATTGAAGTATCACATCGATTACACATCCACGTTTTTACATATTGTCATACTAGTGACTGTTGTATTCTGCTACCTTTCCTATCCTCTACTATCCCCACCTCCCCGCTTTTTACAGTCTTCATGAATGATGGGAAATACTGAAAGTAGAATTTTGTACAAAATATCTGGGGGTGCAATTATGTGTTACCATTTCTTGCTCCCTCTTGCCCTACTCTGTAGAGATGAAGTGTGACCTTCCCTTTCTTTATTTCACTGTAGGTGAACTTCTTTCTTTAGCTCTACCAAAAAGGCACCAATTCACTTTTGTAGTATAACTCCTGAATTCAGGATATTGAGATACTCCTTTGTTCTGCTCCAAAGACCCTGCATTTATATGAATAGTATCACATTTATTATAAACAGCGAAAATATCTACACCAATTTTCAAACTAATCAGAGAATTTACACTTATTTTTCAATAACTTTTCAAAATTTGTTTATTGAGCACTTGTCCTATATCGGGTGAGTGGGAAGTTTTGTGAATAAGGACAGGATTTCTAATCTCACAAAATTTAGAGTAGAATGGATTTTTATTCCATCCTCCAATACTTTCCATCAAATTTGACATAAAAGAGATAGCTGGTAAATGTCATCAGAATAAATAATGAAAAACCTAATTTGTGGTTAACAGCCTTGTTCAAATAAATGACTGAACTTATTATAATCTTGTTATAATAAATAAAAGTTAACCTGAAAATCTAGCCAAAGAAAAAGTGTCAGACTAGTGAAGTGTTTTGAGAAAAATCTTTCTCAGGCAAGGCAAGATTTAATTTTGTAAAAGGCCACTCCATTGCCAATGAGTTTAGAGGGAACAATGCACCATTTCTACAACTTTCCAGGGATGATTTATGAAAAGTAGGCTTGTAGGTATTTCAGGCCTTTTTCCAATTTTTTCATTTCTAATAATTGTATCTGGATGGGTATTCATAAGTACACATTGACACCTTGTTTTAATGGAGTGTATTTCTGTTACCTGAATAGATTTCAATGTTACTCTCATTTGATAGATTTACCCATGAAAATCTAATCTACATCAACCTACTTTGTTAACTTTGAAATGACAAGCTGTAAGCAAAAGTAGTGTGGAATGAATATTCCTGATGGAAAATTTTATAAGAAACGCATCCAAGTATGATATGACGAGTAGCTTGTATATGTTAACTAAGTCCAAAATGAAGAGGGAGCGAGGGAGAAATTTTAGTATATATTTAAATAAAAAGGAGGGCTGGGCTGTGGCTCAGCAGTAGAGCACTCACCTAGCATGCGTGGGGCACTGGGTTCAATCCTCAGCACCACATAAAGTAAAATAAAGACATTGTGTCCACCTATAAATTATATATATGTATATATATATAATTTTTTTTAAAGGAGAAATTCAAATCAATGATCATAGAAGTGGGTATCTTGTGAGACAGAGAGAAAGTAAATCAAAGAGTTGAAGAATAGGATCATGGACAGGAAAACAAAACTGTTTAAAATATAGATACACTGTTGCAGTCAGATTTTTTTTTCACTGCTGTAACCAACAGATCTGACAACAACAATTTTAGAGGAGGAAGAGTTTATTGGGACGGGGGGCTAATGGTTTCAGTCCATAGACAGCCAGCCTCCTTCCTCAGGGCCTAAGGTGAGGCACAACACCATAGCAGAAGAGTGTGGTGGAGGAAAGCAGCTGGCAACATGGCACCAGGAAGCAGAGAAAGAGAGAGCTTCACTCAGCAAGAAGAAAATATGTAAACCATAGGCATGCCTCCAGGGTCCCAGCTCCTCCAGCCATACTCTACCTGCCACTTAATCCGCATCAGTGGATTAACATACTGATTAGGTTAAGACTCTAATAACCCAAATAGTCTCACTTCTATGCTTTCTTGCATTGTCTCACACTTGAGCTTTTGAGGAACGCCTCATATTAAAACCTTAATGCACAGGCATTCTCAATTAATTGGATCTACCGAGTAAAATGGTTTGTATTCTCTTATGGAAATTTAAGAGCCTGGCTTAAGAAATCTATTTTTAACAGAACTGCAAGTCACTGACTCTTAGGGACTTTAGGCAAATCATGTGACATTTCTGGATATCAGTTCCCTCATCCTTCTTGTAAGGCCATAGAGAAGGTAGTCCTTAGTTACTAAAGGCAGTAAGAACTTACTTTGGCTACTAAATATTATCAATAAAATTCATCTATCAAAATAAAACTAAACCCTCCTTAGTTTTATGCTAATTTTACTAAATACTTTATATATATATATATAAACTCAACTTTGTTGGAACTTGACAGTAGGCATCAGAATTATGCATCTTTTTATCTATTAGGAAAAAGCAGCTTTATGTTTTATGTAAAGTGGGTGCTTATTATAGAAATAAGTGCTTATACAAATATACAAGTATATGAGAAGTAAATGTCAAAAAAGAGGTAGTCAGAGGGTCAGAGTAACATTTGCTAATGAGTCTGCCTGATGTAATGGTGTCAGTAGAGAGGTCAGAGCCACGGTGGACAGCAAAGCTGGGATTTTTAGGGAATGTATGGAAATTGCTGCCTTGGAGGAAGCTGTTTCTTTCACAGAGGTAAAGCTATGCTTCTGTGGATCTGCAGCCAAGTCTCCAGTGTTGAACTTGGGATTTCAATTGGCATTGGCCAGCTCAGCCTGCAGTCATGTACTAGCTGGATGTGGAGCAATGGCAAGCATGGCCAAGCTGGCTAGGTTTTCATCTGTGCCTTTTGTGTTGCACTTCACATCTGACTGAAATATCTTTTAGGGAGTAATGACTCAATTTCACTTCCGTTTTCCAAATCACATGCATGTACCTTCTTCAACCAAATGTAACCCTAAAAAGTTAGATAATAATAAAGAGACTTGAAAATTTTAAGCCTTTTCAAATAGAAGGCAAAGGTAAGACAATTTTTAAAAGCACCATTTAATACAATAAGGTGAACAACGATTAGTAATTTGCTTGTTGCATTACAATGGACAAAATATATTTAATTATCATTACATATGATGCATTTGTGGTTTAATGTATCATTATATATGGTTTCAAAATTATTCTTATAAATCAGTAGGATAAGAGTTACTAATCCTGATGATATATGAAAAATGTGGCTAAATTCTAAATAATTGTCTATGATCACACAAATAAGAGCCAGGAATGGAGTTGGTTAATATTAGAATATTCTGACTAGAAAATCCTTTATGAGATTTCGAGGATTCTAATAAGTGCAGTTGTGTCACATGTTTTTCTTATCTTGTTTTTTTTACCTTGAAGATTTTATTATGCATCATGAAGACTTTATAATGCACTTCTTAGGAATAATAATGATGATGACGATGATGATAATAATAATAATAATAATAACTAAAAGCTACCCTTTCCCAAGTATAATCCATTTTGGTGTTCACAATAGACTTTCAATTTTTTTTTGTCTCATTTATTCTTCAGAAAATATTTAAATGACTGATTTCTATTTTTTTATGTTTTTATTATTTTAATTATATTTATTTATGGCATATGGCATGTACATTTTACAAATTAAAAAAATAAGTCTCAGTAAGACCAGGTAAGCACCTTACTCTCATTCTGATTTGACTTACTAAAACAGAACTCAAACCCAAATAATTCACTTTGAGTTCAGATCTCTTTCTAGGTTCATCACTGCTTCTTACTGCTGGTCATGGAGGAGATACTGAAAATACATTTTATTCATTGATTTATGAATGAATAATAGCTTAAGCTGAAAGGTTTTTTTCTTACTAATTGAGGCTCAGAACAGAAAAGTCTATATTTCTTTTGATTTTAATATTAGGTAGGTATCCCCCAAAAGCTCATGTATGAGACAACACAAAATTTAGAAGTGAAATGATTGGGTTATGAAAGCCTTGACATAATCAATGCATTCATACCCTGATAGGGATTAACTGGGTCGTGACTCTAGGTAGGTAGCATGTGGCTGAAAGTGGTGGGTCATCAGGGGTGTGCTTTTAGGGTTTATGTTTTGTCCATAGTGAAGAGAGCTCTCTGTCTGACTCCTTGTGCCATATTCTGAGTTGCTTCCCTTTACAACACTCTTCCACCATGAAGTTCTCCCACACCTTGGGCCCAGAGCAATGGAGCCAGCCATCTATGGACTAAGATCTCTGAAACCATGAGCCCCCAAATAAACTTTTCCCCATCTAACATGGTTCTTGTTAGGTTATTTGGTCACAGTGGCAAAAATACTGACTAAAATAATATTTAATCCATCGGCACCAGGAAGAGACCCTGAGAAAGGAGCTATAAATTTGGGATCCATGTTAAGGGCAGGGATTAAGGGAAGGAGGTGGTACAGAGGGTACAGAAGCCCTGGGAATGGAAGTGCTTCACCAAGCTGAAGGCAGAAGACGATGACCAGTAAATTAGGAAAAACTAATATTTCCTTTGGGAAAATGAGGGTATGGAGATAGATAATAATGGAACAAATGACATCTCATTTCCATTCATATCATCCTTTCAGAACATGGATGGTAAAAGATGGTCATGGGTATCATAAGAGGTCCTTGAAAATTGGCACTTTGAAACATATCTCATATTTATTTAATATGTATTTTAAAATGGTTTGGGAGAATAAGGTTATCTGATGATAATTTTGCCAAGTTATTGTTTTAATATGTGAAACTGCTATTTCAGGTCCATCTCTGTGTTCCTTGTGGTATAACAGAAAAAGACATGCATAAGGATAGAGTATGATCTGGTAGAACACAGAGGTTTTGGGTTAAATTGTTTTTAAACTTCTTCCCTGTTTCTTTTTTACTTTCTTGCTGTCACATTTTTTGACCCACCGAGGGACTTTACACTTTTATTTTGAAATTTTGGGATATACAGTGTTACAGATTCTTCATTCCCAAGTAGTAAAACTTGTCATGGGGCAGAACAAATCTCATTGAACTATCATCTAGAGATGCTGACTGATACATTTGGAATCAGTAAGAATGGAGACCAAAAGGTGAGAAAAGCTACCATCTTGGTCAGGGAAATGGATCCTGACCAATAATAAAAGACATGGTTGTTTTAACATCCCAAGGAGAGAAGAAGATGCGTGGAACACAAGTGGTCTATTCATTCTCTTTGTTTTCTCTTGCACAATTGTGACTGAATTATCAAGTGAAATGAGATGTGAATGATTACCAGGAAATTAATTAATACCTTCAGGACTCTATCAAGACCTACCGAGGTGATAACTGAAGAAAAGAGGAATCGAGAATGGAAAATAGAGAAGGGAAATGATTATCAGCTGCAATGAAAGACCAGCTAAGCTAAAGATTACTATAGTTTGTTTCATTTCTCTCTTATGGATTTCCTTTCAAGAAGAGAGAATTAAAGTTGGAAGAATTGCTTTAAAACTCTATGGAGAAGTGGATCATCTGTGCAGAACAAGGAGTGAACCACAGCAGCAACAGAGTTCTGCTGCTCAGACATCACTTTAAGACAGAAGATCCCATGATGAGTCCTGTAATAGACATCAGTTGCATGGCTACTGGAATCTGCTGCCTTCCTTACACCACAGCCAGATTCCCCCATCGATGACTGAGTGCATTAGTGCCATTTCTGCTTAATGCAGGACTCACCTAGAGAAAAATTTCCTCTGGTCTTTTTGCTATTGGACTTTCTCAGGACTTTAATGTGACATCTCAAAACCCTAGAAAAAGAAGAAAAAAATAAACACCCCAAAGAGCAGAAGACAGGAAATCATTAAAATCAGAGCTGAAATCAATGAAATTGAAACAAAAGAAACAATTAAAAAAATTGACAAAGCAAAAAGTTGGTTCTTTGAAAAAAATAAATAAAATTGATAAACCGTTAGCCATGCTAATGAACAGAAGGAGAAAGAAAACTCAAATTACTAACATCCATGATGACAAAAGAAAATAATATTAAGACAGACACTACCAAAATACAGAAATAATTAGAAATTATTTTGAAAATTTGTACTTCAATAAAATAGAAAATATTGAAGGCATCAACAAATTTCTAGAGGCATATGATATGCCCAAACTAAATCAGGATGATATGCACAATTTAAACTGATCAATTTCAAGCAAGGAAATAGAGGACACCATCAGAAACCTACCAACTAAGAAAAGTCCAGGACCTGATACACAGCCGAATTCTATAAGACCTTTAAATAACTAACACCAATGCTTCTCAAACTATTTCCTGAAACAGGAAAAAAGGGAACACTTCCAAACACATTCTATGAGGCCAATATCACCCTGATTCCAAAATCTGACAGACACATCAAAGAAAGGAAACGTCAGACCAATATCTCTAATGAATATAGTTGCAAAAATTCTCAATAAAATTCTGGCAAATCAAATATAAAAATATATCAAAAAGATAGTGCACCATAATCAAGTAGGGTTCATACCAGGGATGCAAGGTTAGTTCAGCATATGGAAATCAATAAATGTAATTCATCACATCAGTAGACTCAAAGATAAAAATCATATGATCATCTCAATAGATGCAGAGAAAGCATTTGATAAAATACAACATCCCTTCATGTTTGAAATGCTAGAAAAACTAGGGATAACAGGAACATACATCAACGTTGTAAAGGCTGTCTATGCTAAGCCTCAGGCCAACATCATTCTAAATGGAGAAAAATTGAAAGCATTCCCTCTAAAAACTGGAACAAGATAGAGATGCCCTCTTTCACCACTTGTATTTAACATAGTTCTTGAAACTCTAGCCAGAGCAATAGGACGAAAAAAGTTAAAGGGATATGGATAGGGAAAGAAGAACTCAAATTATCACCATTTGTAGATGATATGATCCTATACGTAGAAGACCCAAAACATTCCACCAGAAATCTCCTAGAACTAATAAATGAATTCAGGAGGCTTTTTCTACAGTAATCTTCTTTCCCCTCTCCCTTCACAGATTTCAGATCTGTGTCAGTCTTTAGACTGTTTTTAAACAGTCCTGCCTGCTTTTCTTTCCTCTCCTCTTTAGTTTCCACTGGCTTTTCCCCACAAAATCTCTTTTATTTCTAATTCTGCCCTGTCATTTGTTTCCTGAAGAAGCTGAAGTAACACAGCAGCTAGTTTAGTTTTTCCTCCTCTTTGAGGCCTTCTTCTTGAGGGTGGAATCCATTTACTTAAGAAGCCGGAACAACAGAAAATAGGCAATGTGGGTTGGAAGGTAAGCAGGATAGAACACCAGTAATGGGTCTGTCCTCTGTGACAGTATTTTATTCTGCCAGCTGCTCAGAAACTGCTGTTCTGGTCCTAGGGAATGGGAACCAGAGAGAGATCTAGACAAAATTTTCTTTTCCCCTTCACTCTTGGCAACACATACACTTACCTCATTATCAATGCATTTTAACTCATCAAGTATTCTGCACTTTTGAACTTGACAGTCATTGTTTCACATGATATGACATTTCTCATATTTTGTTTATTTTTTCCACTTTCCTTTAATAACCATAGCCTCCCTCTCAGCTGACCCATTTCCATGCATAGAACTTTACAAAACTCAATCATGCCTCTCTTTCTTCTAGACAAGTTCAATATTAAGTACTCACTTATTCAATACATTTATTTAAATGAAACCAATTTTTTTCACCTCAGTAAAACATTCAGATTAATTGTGGATATTGGCATCTCTGTTGTTGTATATTATAGATTCTGGCCATTCAGAGCCATGGGCTAATTCACAGTGCCTGGATATTTCCAAACAAGTATTTAATGAATGTGTTGATAATTGGGAAAGGAATGTATTCAGAACAACATTGAGTCTGGTGGTGAAAGATGTGGGAGATATGGTCCTTGCATTGACAGAAATATTTCTTGTTTATTTGAGGTAAATGGATGAGTTATACTGCACTCCTTTGAGAACAAGACATTTTCCCTTGCCTTTTTAGTGCAATCGTGTTGAATAAATGTTTATTAAATGACTAAATGATAGACTGGTAAAGGAAAGTAAACAATTTAGAGCTATGTGATGTAAAATAGGAGATTCTTATTATAAAGCCCTGATGGAAAGGGACTAAAAATTGCTAGAAGGAATAAAATCTTATGACATATATTAAATACTAATTTAAAAGATTGAATGAAATTATGACTTAAATTGTACCCTCACAGAGAAAGCTCTGACAGGATGTGGCACACATACCTGTAATCCCAGGGACTCAAGAAGCTAAGGCAGGAGAATTTCAAGTTCAAGGATAGCCTCAGCAATTTAGTGGGAAACTAAGCAACTTACTGAGACCTTTTCAAACAAAACAAAAACACCCGACTTCAATGTGAGCTATGTTTTCTCCTTTTTAACCAAACCCATGGTTCTGTTTACTGATTTCTGAAATTACTCTTCGGGTGTCATTCCTTGAGTTCTTGCCAGAAAAATATTCTTTCTTGGTAAGTTCTAAGTATCCCTTCATGCCCCTTTAGAATCTGTCTTCTCTGGATTGTGCCTGTGAAATCACAGATTATTGCTGGTCAACAGCTTGTAAACATTCAGAATTAACCTCCCAGGCATAAGCATTTTATCTTTGTAGAATTCCTGTGTCACTCTGGGCACTCACCCTAGGCAGGAATCCCTAAAGGCTCCTGATGTAGGAAAGCAGGAACAAGTGTGGTTGTTGACAGGGTAACTAATTTCTTACATCCCAGGCTTCCCCTGTGTAAGCCTGATATCTTCAAACTATAGCTACCTCTTGTATTGCTAAATCAGTTGAGTCCCAAGTGGACAATATATGATCAGCTTACCAGACATATGAATAAGTGAGGCATAAATTACTCTTGCAGTCATAAGGCTTATCTAAATACTGACAATGAAAGTTTTAGTCTTTCAGGTCAGTTTGAAAGCAATTTTGTAATTTATAAGATGCAACCTCCCCTAGTGCTGCATTTGCTTTGTTTGAATAGCCTGAATGAAATGTTTTCCTGACCATGCTCCGGGACATAAAATCTTGAATTTTTCCTGGAACAATGAACTTGACTGGGACTTAGACCATCTCTCCAGTCATGGTTAGCTTCTCTTCCTAAAGCTGATTCTTGGTTAGGCCAGTATTTTATTAACTTTTAAAAAAAGGTTCCAGACATGGATACTTCCAGAATCTCCTATACTGATTAATAAAATTTTAAAAAATGAAAAAAATCCTCAAGATCACATCTTGAATATAATTATACCATTAAATTATGCTCTTTAAAGGTGTGAACCTTACGGTAGGTAGTTATAACTGGATAAAACTATGATTAAAATAATTGTATCTTGATTTGGGTAATCTTGAAATACATTCCAGGACCCAGTAGCAGACTTATGAAATCATAATTGCCATGTGTAAGACACTGAACTTTGCAAGTCAACAAAGTTTAAAATTTGCAAAAATTTGAGAAACACACTAAAATTTGAGAATATTATTATAGATTGTGCATCTACCACTGAATGTTGCACCCAAATCAAGAAATAATTATTTTAATAATAGCTTTATCAAGTTATAACTGTGAACCCAAAAGTTCACTACTTTAAAGAGTGTAATTCAGTGGTTCAATTATATTCAAGATTTGAACTTGAGGGTTTTTTTTTTCCATTTTTTTTCTTTATAATTCATTATTCCAGGGACTCTCACTATAGTACCTGGTCTAGCAGGTTAGATTCCTTTAAAATCAATGAATGAGTTCAAAATATCTCTGAACATTCCTAATTTGATTGCCAATTAACCACCTTGGTGTCCAAGTCTGCTTCTGGGAGTATTTCTTTGGATACAGATTTTAGTTTCTTTTCTCTCCAACCAGCTTTCTCCTATAGAACTAGAAAGCCTTTCAGCCAGCCCTACTTACAATATGCCATAAGAGGTATCTTTCAGAGACAGCTTTGTCTGAAATAACAGATAAATGTTTGAAAAAAAAAGTAACATCAGTTTGGGTAGAAAAGATGGGGTCATGTTAATATAATGAGAAACTAGAATTTACATCAGGTTTGGTAGAAAATAGAGAACCATTGGAAAATCAACAATTACATATACCTTGTGGGTGTTTGTGTAAAAACTGTATGGCAAGCGTTTGCCAAATGGAACAGAGAGAAGTGAGCCTAATAGCAACGAAAACCAGAAGGAGGAATATTGAACCAAACCAGGAGTTAGGTGATGAGGACTGTGTTGGAGCCCTATCAGTCAACATCTAGGGGATGTATTGCTAACAATTGTTGAATAAATGGTGCTGAGAAAGATAAACTGCCTAATACCATGGCTTGGTGGCTGAGAGGCTAGTGATGCCTCTGAGTGGCAGCAAAGTTGATAGAGGAGCTGATAAAGATGAATGAGAGCTCTAAGTCCTGTACCTCACAGCTGAGCCCACGTTGCCATTGCAATTTCTCAACTACAAATGTGATTGATGCTAGGATGCAGAGCTAAAAGGGGGTGATTATCAGGTGTTGGTGGGTGGTATAATGAAGTACAAGGACATAATGCTATGAAGTTTGAAAAAATAATATCATTTCTGGAAAGTGACAAGATGAATAGTGCTGGCATACTTCTATTAGAGTCACATGAGACATTTATACAGTTTTTTTTCAAAGCATACTTTCTTCAAAGAGACTCAGTTTTACATTTCTTTTTTTTTTAACTGCACTTTGCTCTAATTAATTTTTTGTTGTTGTTTTGTTTTGTTTTTGAGGAGGGGAATCAATCTTCTTTCTACTTCTTGCCAGTAGAGAATTATGGGAAATGAAATATTGAAGATTAATTGAAAATATTACTGTATTAACCTGGACTTAGTATTTGGTTCTCCCAAATTTCTTGGATGTGAAAGTCATTTCATTAATTTTAGCCAATGAAAGCCGAACAGAAGTTATTTGCATAAAATCTAACCCAAAGTATTTAAGAGCAATGCATCTCTCTTTGGTGAAACTTGGCAAGCAACACATTAAATCAGCCAGGATTCTTGAGTCACTGTGTGGAGAAGAGCAGCCCTGGTGAACTGTCTGATTCAAATAAAATTTTGAGTGAGTGAGAAACAATCTTTATTATGTTGAGCCACTGAGATTATATAGTTTACTTATTACAGAAGTTTTATCTTTACATCTTGCTTGTATTCTAGGTCACTGACCAATTTCCTTGAATGTAGTTCATACTATTGCAAAGTTTTTGCCAAGAACTGTTTAAAGTGATCTCCCAAATGCAAGAAATTATTCATGCAAATTGTGGGGAACTAAGTAACCCAAATAATAGCATGATTGTTGTGGAATTGAAAATATTACTACAAAAAAAGTGATTTCTCTCTTTGACAATTCTTTTAATTATTTTCTGTATTTCATTCTCTGTACTAGGAATGTAACCATGCTATTAATTTTATAATTACACAGTTACATTCTAAGTATTTTACATACTAATATGGTTGTTAATTTTCTATAGACCTTTCCCCCTGTATATAAGTAACATTTTAGAAATATGTTGAGAGTTTTGAGTTGGGCCATAACACATTATATTTTTTTTCTTATATGAAATATTGAGAAATAGTCTTCCAGGTCTTCCTGGTATTGCTTTGTTTTGTTTGGCTTTTTCCTTCTTTATTAGAGTATCTGATATTTTAAGATTTCTCTCCATATGGAATAGCTTTGCATTTCTCAGCTGTCATCGTGGTATTCTACTTAGATCCACTTTAATTTCTCTCCTCAAGAATCCTCTGCTTCCTTCATTTTCCAAGGCATTGGGCTGTCTACACTCTTACACACAGAGGAGAGCAATAGAAGAGTGAGAGCCTGCTATAGTTTGGATCTGAAATGTCCTCAAAGGTCTATGTCTTGAAGGATTGGTTTCCAATTTGTTGCAATTCAGAAGTGGTGAGCCCTATGGGAAGTCTTCAAGTTATTGGACTGAGGGCTCTTGAAGGTGTGATGGGACCTTGGTCTCTTCTTTGTCTTTCACATCCCAGCCACAAAGCCAGTGGCTTTGCTTGAATGATACCAATGCTGCCTTGCCATAGGCCTAAAAGCAGTGGAGCCAACTGACCTTGGATTGAAGCCCCCAAAACTGTGAGCAAAAATAAACCTTTTTGCCTGTAATCCCAGTGGCTCAGGAGGCTGAGGCAGGAGGACTGCAAGTTCAAAGCCAGCCTCAGCAATAGTGAGGTGATAAGCAACTCAGTAAGATCTTGTCTCTACATAAAATACAAAATAGGGCTGGGGATGTGGCTCAGGGGTTGAGTGCCCCTGAGTTCAACTCCAGTACCAAAAAAGTTAAAAGGTTTATTTTATTATTTTTTTAATTTTTATCTTTTAAGTTGATTATCTCAGGTGTTTTTATAGTAAAAGAAAACTGATTAACACAGGACCAGAATTTAGAAATATCAGCATCTTCTAGGGCTGATTTTAGCTGTACATCAACATCAGAGGTTTTCATGGATTCTGAAAATGTTTCTTAGACAATGAACTTAATTAAATTTAGCTCTTTGATTTTTACTTTATGCATATTTATGGATTATATATATCATAAGATGGCTTAACGTAGAGCACATCTCAAATAACTGATTTGTTTAATATTTATTCCAATTTGTGAATGGAATATAAGGGTTGATAATGCATTATAAAACAGAGCATCTGAAATGATTGTTTTTCTCATTTTCAATTGAATACCAGCTTTTCTTTCTGGTTTATTCATTTATTCATTAATTCAACAAACATACATTGACTTTTTACTATTTGCCAGACTTAACCTGACCAAAATATTTCCCCTTGGAAGGATGAGTCTTAGCTTGTTGATAGAAATTCTCTTTATTGATTTATTTAGAGCTGAGATTTAAAGGGATAAAAAGGAATTTATTCACCTCTTTGGGAACAAAATTCTGAACACAGGTAATCACGTAGCTAGAGAAAGCTAGATTTTAAGATAAAGGCTATTTAAATACTTAAAGTGAGGCTCAGTAATAAATAGTCATCATTGAATACTTACTGTGGACCAGACATTGTTAATGAATTTATAGGCAATATGTCTTTTAATCTTCCTTATAATCTCAAGAGATAGTTATTATTACTATACACATTCTATAAAAAGAGCATTAGAGAAATAAAACAATTCATCCATGATTACTTAATTAGGGCATGGGAGATAGAATGTGTAACCAGCTCTGCCTTGAATGATATTAGAATTTGCATAAATACATAAAACCTTTGGGAAAACATCACAAGTAAAGACAGGAAGAATACACATGTAAAGTGAGATTAGAAACCCGTTATTAAATCAAACCAACTGGAATGAAAAGTTTGTACAGGGAAGGTATCACAATTCACCTGCCAATTAAAGATAAAAGTTTTGGTTATCTATTGCTGTGTAACAAACCACCCCAAAATTTGGTGGCTTAGAACAATAATAGGCATTATTGTAATTCAAAATTTTAAAGGTGTACTTGTCGCAACAGGTGGTTCCTTTGTTCCATGTGGTATCAACTGAAGCAGTGGTAATCCAGAGGCTTGAAACAGTTGGAATGTCCAAGACTACTAAGTTAAATATTTGACAGATGGTAATGGCTCTCAGCTAGTAGCTCAGCTGGGTGTTGATGGGATGTATTTGTTATCCTCCACATGGTCTCTCCATATGGCCTGGACTTCCTACAGAATGGCATCTGGAATCCAATGGAAAATGTGTGAAAATAGAAGCTACATATATCATACATTTATACTGCATCATTTCCCACTGCATTCCACTGGTCAGAGCAAATCTCTGAGCTAACCTAGATTCATATAGAGGGGGAATGGACTCAACTCTCGTTTGGAGGAGAGTCAAAGGATTTTTCAACCATCTGCCACAATGTAAAGAAGCAATACCAGACAGGTGTGATATTAAAAGAAAATAGTGGTAGGGATCTTGAAGATCAGAGAGTATCCTTACCATCCTGTACACTTTAGAGCTCAAATATTTAAGAAACACTGTTTAGGCCACACAGAATATATTTAGGAGTAAATTTTTTTTTTTGCCATTGTCCAACTGTTTAGAAGACTTGATGCAGTAATGTTGGAAGATATAAATTATATGGATAACTTAGAAAATGTCAAGAGCTTAGAATAGCAAAGAAATACCTTGATTATATCCCAATGAAATTTTAAAAATGGAGAAAATGAAATGGAATTTTTCTATGATGAAATACAGAGGATTTTCATTTCTACCTTAATGAAATAGACCAGTGATCTATAAAGTGGGACATTTAAGATGATCTATGAGGGAGAGAAGAGAAAATATTAGACTTTTCATTAATATTTATGATATCATCTTTCCTTAAAGTACTTTTTCATTTATGTATTATAACATGCATGAAATTTTCAATTAGTGTTTGTGTATTATTTATGAATAAATCAATGTATATTTATTGGTAAATGTTTGCTCAAAGTATTTTTTTACTGCTAGCTCTGTGTAATTTGTTCACTAATGGTTTTAGATCATTGGTCTAAGAAATGCAAATAATGTAACATCAAGAAATAACCATATCATTCACTTATGGAGCAAAATTTCTTTATACTAATTATTGGTTAATGCTGACGTGGAGAACTAAACATGAAAAAGACAAAAAGATAAACCTTCTTTCCTACTGAAGGCAAAAAAAGATGACATATTAATTACTGTTTATAGGGGGAAAGTAACAATTTTGAGAATAAAATATATCCTTTTATTATTAGGAAAAAATGTTATTTAATATAAATTATGTTATCTTTCTCTGAAAGGCCTGTGCAGCTCTATTTGCATGAGAGATCACATCATTATATTTGAACCTATTTCAGGTTGTCTTAAGAAGAACTCTTGGTCTTTAAAATTATTAAGCACTTGAGTGTCTGGATCATTATTCTGAATTATAATCTTTGTTATGAGTTGAATGTGAGGTGACCCCCAAAAGCTCATGTGTGAGACAGTGCAAGAAGGTTCAGAGGAGAAATTATTGGGTTTTAAGAGTATTAAACCAACCAGTGATTTGTTCCCTGGATAGGGATTAACTGAGTAGTAACTGAAGTGGGAGAGTGTGGCTGACAGAGGTTGGAACTGGGATGTGGCTTTGGGTATATATATATGTTTTTCTGGCCAGTGGAATCTGTCTCTGCTTTCTGATCACAACATAAGCCACTTCCTCTGCCACATACATTCTTCCGCCATATTGTTCCCGTCTTACCTGGAGCCCTGAGGAATGGAGCCTGCTGTCTATGGATTGAGATGTCTGAAACTGTGAGCCCCTAAATAAACCTTTCCTCCTATTAAATTTTTTTGGTTGGGTCTTTTAGTCACAGCAGCCAAAAAGCTGACTAAACAATCTTATTAGTAATTTTTTTTAAAAAAACAAAATAGCTTAAAAGGATGCCTTCTTTTCTCTTTCAGGATACTATCCCCACATGCCATCTTTACATTCTTTCCCATTTCCTTGAGTTGTGGGTGCTGGAGCTCTTCAGCATCTGCTATTGAGGGTTCTCGTTTCTTTGGAAACACACACTTCTCCCATTTCTGTTCTGTGTACGATCTCAGGACATTTGCTTAGAATCTTTGTCTTTAGATACTTCATTGGTAAAAACCAAGATTGGAAAAGTTAATTTCTAAGATTTTTCTAAGATCCAGTAATAAAGAATCTGTCTTTATTGATCTCCCTTTAAGAAATACCATTAAGAAATCAGGTATCTCCTCACTAGTACCTGATTTATAAAAAAATTCTTCAATGTTTGCATGAGAAACTGGGCAATCATTAGACAGGTGACTGAAAGAGAAGTATCAGGGTTCCCAGTAGTATGTGTGGGTGATGAAGGGCATGGTGGCTGACTGATAGAAGCAGCATCAGCTTGTGGAAGGGGAATAGTATCACAGCTTGAAAGTTGAATAGAATCAGGAACTTGGGAAACCTATATGCTGTGTCCCATTAAATAGTATTACATTAAAGAATCAACAGAAAGATTGAAAAATAGAGCCAGAAGTGAGGGAAAGGCAGGGAAATACTAAGAGGTCAAGATCTATATAAATAAATGGGTGTCTATATCAGTATTGCTCCTTCAAAAATGCAGAACTAAGGTGAGATTAGATTCTATTTATGGGGGGAGGACACGTTTATGAGGGATCAAGGGGAGCCAGAGGAGCCTTCACACAACCACATAAATCTGACATTTGTGAAAGAGAGTGAGGAAAGAGGACAAGACAGGAAGAGTCTCAATCCAGATGGTCTTACCACCAAGAAATAATGAGGATGTGGGGTGACGGGTATGTTAACTTGCTGACTTTATCATTCCAAAAAATATAGAGCATCATATTGTAACCTGTAAATATGTTCAATTACTATTTGTAAATTGACAACAAAATTAAATTAAAACTCTCACATCTATATTTGTATATATATTATATATATATATATATATATATATATAGATAGATAGATATAGATATAGATATAGATATATAGATATAGATATATATATATATAGATATCCTTTTAAGAAGTACCATATATATATATATTTTTTTCTCTCTACCTGTCTGTATCACATGTATGAATACTACATATATACATCTGATACACACATGTATATCTTTTGTGATGAAGAGTCTGTATAAAAGATATTTCTGTACCCTTTGGGGGAAAGGTAGGCTAATGATTGACAGTGTTTTGAGTTTATTCTATAACTAGCCTCTGTGCTAGGCAATTTACGTGCACTATCTCATTTATATTGCATTAAGAATGCAATGTGGCAGCCATCATTATTTTAAATAGTTTATTTATGAGAAAATTAACTAAGATTATAATTCTTTCTCAAGGTCACCTATTGTAAAAGTCATAATTTCTAACCACTATCACAAACAGAAGCTTCTGATACCACTAGATCTCAGTTTTTACCATAGTTATGAATATATTTTAGAATTTATTGTAAAATAATTTATTCTATTGATGGTTATGAGTCTACCACAATTTCTTGACCTTAACTGCAGTCCAAGAAAATAATTATTTAGTATTGTAGTTCCTCAATATTTGCTCTGGTATTTTTTTTTGGTTTTTATGTCACTTCAAAATCTTCTATTCTAATTTATTCTCCACCTAGGATATAATTTCTTAGGTTTTTCTCACTGCACTTAGGAAGTATGCATATGAGGCTTTCGATAAGTGCCTCTGGTCTCTAAGAAATAAAGAAAGTAGAATTAAGGCAATGATGGTTACAATGCCTTAATGCAACTAGCATTTTCTTCAAAGAAAAGATAGCTGGAATTTCCAATGACTACTATATATAAAGCTTCTTAAGGGCTAGGATTGTATTTAATTCAGAATAACACTTAACAAAGATCTTTGTTCCAGGTATGAGCTCAATCAATATTTCCTTACATAAAAGAAAAAAAAATTGAGAACTCTTTTCCTCGTGTTCTTTAATAAAAGGAGGTAGACTTTATTGTGTGTGTGTATTTTGCACTACTTTTCCAAATAGTTAATGTGTATATATTAACTCATTTTATCCTTCTTAAGCTCTACATGTTTAATAATTGTTCTTGCTTTGCAGATGTAAGAGCTGAGACTGGAGACTAAGTTAATTTTCTCAAGTATCCAGCAAGCATCAGAGCCAGGATAAGAACCCAGTTCCACAGTCTATTCACTGCATGATACAGCCTCTTTACTTAGTATTAACTAATTACTTAGTTAAAAAGTAGCACAATTATAATAATGAGTGATCAATTAATTATTCTGTGGTTCTGGTGTACAGTGAGGAGAAAGAGATGGTCCAAATAGTTGTCCCTCTCTTCTTAGGATGGTCACATAAGGGTTTTGGGCAACTATAAGAGGTAACAGAAGGGTGATGAAGCAAATGCCTTCTTGCTGACCTGGTCTTGTCCGGGATGAGAGGCTGGCTGGCCATGGGCTGATAATCTACTGCCTTCATTTGGAGCAAGTAAGCATTATGACTTCTTCAGGACTCCTATAACTCCTTTGGGCTGAAGGAAAAGGCTGGGAAGGAGGTTGGGAAGGCAGAAACTTCATTCAAAATCCATTTAGTTTCAAATTAAAAAGAAGAGATCTTGTTAGCTACTTTGAAGAATGAAAGTCATTATCTTGAGCAGGGGTGGGCTATACACCTGTTTCTGTAAATAAAGCTTCATCGTAATACCCATATTCATTCACTTGCGTGTGGCCTGTGACTGGTTTGCTAGAGCAGTAGAGTCAAATGGTTGTGAAAGAGGACATTATATTTAAAATATGTATTTTGTATCCCTGTACAGAAAATGTTCCCTACTTCTGAGAATTATGGAAGCTTATTTCATAGCTCTGGAGCTAGAAAGCCAGTGCTGGAATCCAAGCTCTGCCACCCACTCCCTGTGGGGTTTGGGCATGGTGCTCAACTTCACAACATCCTTCCCAGTTTCCACCTCTACAAAGTGAGATCATAATAATATTTACCCCAGTTTTTCTTAATTAAGTGATTTAATACATCATAATCCCTTAATATGGGATAATACATAGTGAACACTCACCAAATGTGAGTTATAATTATTTTCATCATCATTATTTTTACTTTATCATTATTAAGCCTTAAATTATTTCTTTGCTTAGCCAAATCCATGATCCCAATAGTTATGGGGGAAATAATGAAAGCAGCTCTCTTTTGAATTAGTCTTTGTATCAAGGCCAAATATTAATATTTATTCAATTGTTCACAAATTACCAACACATGGCTCTCCTGGGCTGTCACCTGTGCCCTCACAGGGAGAATCAGGAATATAAGTATCTCAGGCAGCATAATTTTTTTCAGCCTCTTTGTAAACTCTCCTTGTAATTAGCCACTTCCTTGAGATGAACAATTTGATTGATTAGTTATCATAAAACTGGCCATTGTGGTTTCTATGATTTCCTCCTGTTTAAAAAGAAGTGATATATATGTGGGTCAGAGATCTGAGGGGCAAGGAGGGCTGTGAGGGCTGTGTAGCCTGAGGTACCAGCAAGTGGGGTATAATTCAGCCCCTGTGGTTCCTTAGGGGTCAAAGAGCAAGCTGCAGACACAGTGTTTCTGCCAAGCTGTCAGTCGCTTTCAGAGAAGCTGCTAATGGAATAATGATAGTTCCTGACACAAAGCAGAAGGTGTTCTATTTTTAGACAAGAGTAGCTATTTGTGCCAGAGAGGATCCAGATGCATTCTTATCTTACAGGAAACTGAAAAATGCCCACGCAGTTTCCTAATACCCCATTGCCAATATGTAAGATGATGGACTCCTAGAGAGGGTCTGTGCAGATAGCCCTAATAATGATACCATTGATCAAGAATATATATATATATATATGTATATATATATATATATATATATATATGAATATATATGAATATATATATTATATATGAATATATATATTATATATGAATATATATATTATATATGAATATATATTATATGTTATATATGAATATATATATATGTTATATATGAATATATATATATGTATATATATATATGTGTATATATATATGTATATATATATATATATATATATATCAAGCATTGTACAAAGCACATTATGCCAGCACGTAAGTCCTGAAATCAATTCAGTGAAGAAATACAAATAACTGTTCCCATTTTACAGATGAAAATGGTACTTTTAAGAGTTAAATAATTTTTTTAGGTGTGCATAAGAGAGCCATGCTTCAAGTCCATTTCTGGCTGTCTCCAAATCCCAAGCACAACTGGAAAAAAGATAATGGTGTATAATGAGCTTTAAACTCTCAGTTCTCAAATCAAATTAGAGAGATGATTTTCTAGCCTTTTGTTATCTACAAAGCACATTGCTTTCCAGCCCATGGGCTGGAGATGAATCAAGCAGTCAGTTCAGAATGTGGTGATATTCGACATTGGTGGAAGCATTCAGCCAGGCAGGGCCAGAATCTTAAGCTGAACCTCTAAATGAATCAGGGTGGGTGTCAGGACATGGTATCCCAAGGAAATAGGAATAGGTGATAGTTTCAGGCCAGCAACTACCTTCAGGAAGGGCTGGTGAGTAGACCTAAGAAACGGGCTATGTGAATGTAGGCACTGCTGGAAAGAGAGCTACAAGGGACTTAGACAGTAGCTTAAAAAAATCCAGCCACTGGGATGGACATGTTTGGGGTCAGAGGTCCTATCTGAAGATTTTGGTTAGAGATTGATAAATCCCTATAAAATAGCATTGGAGTCATAGTTTGTCTGGATAGAGAATTCTAATTTCAAGATTAGATAGAATACAAATATGACTACTCAGATGATAACATGCAATAAATAGAGAATAGGACAGCAAAATTTTTTAAATAAAAGTTTTCAATGGTTGTGTGTTAACTAATTACCACCTGCCAGGAACTGGGACTAGATAGAGTATTAAGCCACATTTTTTTAAAATCTTTTCTGACTATAGTCAGGCATTGCTGATTGCCTAACCTGGGCTGGAAGAAGACTGGTGAAGTTAGTAGAAGTTAGTATGGGGACAAATAAAGAAAGCTACATATATATTGATAATTGGTAGTTACAGTATGGATTTTGGCTCCATTTAAAATGCATCTCTTAGCTGAAGTAGAGATGGATGAGACATGACCATGACATTGTTCAACTCTTAGAACTCTGCATAGCTTCATTCATCATTAAGCTTCCATTCCATTCACCCTTTTCTTGGACAAAATTGCTGAAGATATATATATATGTATATATATATACACATATATATACACACACACACACACACATATATATATATATATATATACATATATATACACATATATGTATATATATATACGTATATATACGTATATATATATGTATATATGTGTATATATATACGTATATATATACACATATATGTGTATATATATACACACACACACATATCAGGTGTTATGCCAAGGGCTGGGAATAAAAAGGACAAAAAGGACAAATAAAATTTTATTCCTATTTTTGAGGAGATAGGAGTATAAGACAGAAGTTGTCAGACCTCTGACAACCTATGTGTCTTATGTACACAATAAGAATGATCTAGGGCATAAGTTAAAAATTAAGATGTATATGCCTACTCTCAGGTCCAATTTTAGTAACAGGTCAGAGTAAATTGAGAATGTACATTTTTATCAAGCATTATAGAGAGTCTGATCAATCTAATTTGAGGTCAACATCTGGAGAACTCTGATTTAGATAAATGTGTAAATCTGGTGAGAATTTTGTGTGTGCATGAGCTTGCCATATTTCAGCACAAAAGAGGGACAATCTATCATCCTTAATTGCATTGAAAGAAAACGTATTTCTTAAAGAGAAAGCAAGTTTTTGTTTATGAGTGTGTTCAAACAAGAAGATACTGATTTGTCTGAATTCCACAGAAGAAGTTGAACTTCACATCTTTCAAAACTTTTCCAACATTGATATGTGTGCTTCTGTAACATCAGGGTGTAACCTACCCCAAATTCTATACTTCAGTAAAAACAAACATTTCTTTCCATTCTACTGAAGTCCTGTGTGTCAGTTTCCTTCTTTCTACCCTTCCTCCCTTATTTCCAGCCCTGTTCCTGAGTTAGTTACCACTTCCTTGCTACAATTGATTCAAATGTTCTTTCTGAATAATTTTTAGCTAAAATGTATAAACAAAGTGGAAAAATATTCCTTGAATGTAAACTAATTTTGAAAGACATAATAAGCAGCATAATTAAAGCAGTATTATTCAAATTTACTCCCAAATGCAGGATCTCCTTTAATTATCTCATTATCCCTAGAAAGAAGGTAAAACTGATATTATCATTTCTCAAATACAAATGAGTTAGAGACAGATGAAGGCTAAGTAATTTCATGTGTATCACATCACACGGCATTTCAATTATCTGTGGATAAATAACAGATCACCAAATTAAGCCCCAAACCTCAGTGACTTAATTTTTTTTTTCCTCTCTCTCATGATTCTTCGATTTTCCTGAAACTTTCTCCTGGACTTATTCATGCAGCCACAGCCACTTGGTGGGTCATAAGAGATGGATGATACATCCTGAGTGACCAGTTCCTTTTACTCCTGCATGGTTCTTTTACCCTGATGTTTTTTTGGTGTAAGGTTTTGAGAGAGGAAGGAAGCGCCTTCACCACCTCTTGAGACCTGGCTTGAAAGTTTTATGAGGTCACTTTCTCCACATTCTATTGGTCAAAGCTAGTCACAAGACCATCTCAGATCCAAGAGGTAAAAAAGCAGACTCCACATATTGGTGGGAGAAATGGAAGATTCATATTGCAATGTGTTGTGCAAAATAGAAATGGAAGAAGAGGCAATATATCGCTATTTACCACAATTTTGTTGTAATTATTTACATTTTTTAACCACAAATTATTTACATTTGTCCGGCATGCAAAAAAAATATGCTGATCTTCCTTACAACACCCACAAATATCATTCTAATTGCAAACATCAAGTTGAAGGACCTGCTGGGCGCTGTGGCACTCATCCATAATCCCAGCAACTGGGGAGCTTGAGGCAGGAGGATCACAAGTTGGAGGCCAGTCTCAGCATTTTAGCAAGGCCCTAAGCAGTTCAGCAAGACCCTGTCTCAAAAAAATTATATAAAAGGTTTGGAATGTAACTGAGTGGTAAATACCTTGGGTTCAATGCCCTGTACAAAAAGAAAGAAAAAAAAAAAAGAGGAGTTTGAAGGGCCCATTTTGTTAGATTCTTCTAGTCGATGGAAAGATTATTTCCAAAGTCTGCTTCCCAAGAATATTTTTTAATTCTTTTGTCCTTTGTTCTCTTCTGCTCTTGGCTCTAAGCTCTGGGCTTCTATCTATGTCCACTGAGATGTAATTAGTTTTCCGTGTGTGCAGATAGGCAGTTTTATCATAATGCTTTCTGATTGTTAAAATTTTGGGGAACTAGTGGCTTCTTTCTGTTTCAAACTCTGTCTTTTTTAGTCCAAGCCAGCATGCCTCCCATAAAACTTTTGTGGTCTTTTAAGTATCTGCTTGAGATTAACTCTATGCCCTCTAAAGCCATATCAGCAATTCCTTGTGCGATCAATGTAAGGTAAAAATAGAAACCTTGAATTTTTCTTATGACTATTTTCTTTCCCCAGTACTGGAAATTAACCCAGGGCATCACACATGCTAGACAAGTGTTCTACCCCTGAGCCACATTCCCAGTTCCTTTTAATTACCATTCCTCTCCTGAGGATCAAAGGAAGAGTATATGCACAAAGGGCATAATAAATGTCAGACACATAAATAATGCCATTCTCATTCATCATCATCATCACAGCAAAAATATCAATAGCAACATGATAATAGGGAAGCTCAGACTGGAAGAGAAACATGGAAAAAAATGCTTAAAAAGTTATCTAAGATAGGAACTTGAATTTTAAAAAAAGAAAAAAAAGACATTCATTTCTTAGAGCAGGGATACTGGGTCTCAGTGGAAAGAAAGTAAAATGACTTACTTTGATAAGTCTTCTGACTCACTGAACTGGGATCCTTACCTTTCCTTAATGCATCTCAACTGATTGCCCATGGAGCTTGTGAAAGTGTCAAATAGGAATAACCGGATAGGAAAGAGCCAAAGTGATGGAAAAAAAATGGGTGGGGAGGGGATTAGGGAGTCCATGGACTAAGGAGAAAGCTTTCTGTTGTTCAGTCTTTGTTTGTTAGGACTGTTCCTACTAACATGCTAATAGCTACCTCAGTTATCTAGTGTTACATCAGGCCCTTCTAATTTCCTTTCTCACTTCTATCCGCGCCCTGACAAGAAGAGGTAACTCGGTTAGGGAATAGCAACATGACTCTTTCATCCAGCTTAACTACCAACAGCCTCTCCTTTTTGTCCTTAACTCCTACCCAGAAGCAGAGATTTCATTCTAAAATCCCACCTGGATTCAGAGACTCGGTCGATTAATCCTCTCTAGATGAACAAATGCCTTCTACAAAGAAACATAGGAAAATCCATTCTGAAAAGAAACAGCAGAGTTGTTTTTCCTGATAAATGCCAAAGGCTGGCCTAGGAAATGCGCTAGCCCTTTCTTGGGAGTGATCCTTTGTAGGTTGCCATTTTGGAATCTAATTACACTGATTTGTAACACCCTGTAGCATAGATGGCAAGACTGTGACTTTATGGTAAGCTTCTCATCTTAAATTGGTTTTATGTCTCAGAGCCTGTCAGTTTAGAAATGCATTGTAATAATCATACCTTTCATTTTAATGTAGATTATATATTTTCCATAGAAAGCAGAAAGAAAATTATTCCAAAAGGAAACACAACAAAACAAAGCCAAGATTAAATCCTCTTATGAATACATGTTCTGTCTATCAAGTATGAAAAATTGTCCCTATGGATATTCTTTCTGGTTGATTTTTAACAATTATTGTTACATGTGCTGTGGAGTAGTTTGTGGGCGAGTCTTAAAAGTTTGAATGTACAGTTTGTTCTTTTGGAGCACTCCCACCTGCTATCAACCTCTCCATGCTTTGTGTGCTTTGTTAATATTTACATGTTCTGAAATATTGGCTTTTGGTTATTTATTATATGTCTCCTATTTACTATTACTCATGCCATCACTGGTAGAATGTAAGGAATATTTTCCCTATACTTTCCCCAAGCCTAAGATGTCCTTTACTGGTATTGCTCAGTTTAGTGGATATTATTATCATTATTAGAGACATATCAGACAGTTTATTATGTACTTTAAGCACAGATCTTACTTAATCATTAGAACAAAACCTCAAGATGGCTGTGTCTACCTCCATGTCTTTACACGTGAAAAAAATAAAAATAAAACCAAGGTTTAGAATAGGAAATTTGCTTTGTCCTGAAATATCCCCCGTACTAAGAAATGTGCTGTATGTCCTCAATGATCACTTGTGAAAAGAACAAGTAAAGGGAAAACAAGAAGTCATCCTCAAACCCCCCAGATGACAGAAAGAAGAGATTAATAGACAGGGAGAAGTGTTAGCTATCAGCACAGCTACCTCGTAATTGACAAGTTCTCTTTGGTACCTGGGCTGAGTTCTTTGCTACTTGTGAGCACCTTGCCATGACCCTCATTTACCTCATCTTAGAGAGGAGAGGAAGTGCAGAGAGCTTGGGTGAAATCAGAGAGTCAACATAATAGCAGGTTCAAGAAATCAGATTCAGAAGGGAATTTTAGAATATAAAATCCCTGGAAACTTTAATGCCCTCTAAGGAATACTTCAAGCAAGTCAATCTGATTTCAATTTTAATGAAGTGGAAGATACGAGATAAAATTAGTGTTATTCATACCTGGCAACAAAGGGCATCATCCTTCTCTCTCAAAAGCCAATGACAACAATGTATAAACTGAACTTTCAGTGTGTTTTAGAGGGGGAATGCAGTTTAAAAAAAAAAACAAAACATTAAAAACGAAAAAGCATTAGAATTTAAAATAAGGAACTGAAATAGCACACATGTAAATGTTATTGACAAGTATAAAGGTATACAGGCATAAAGGTATATATCTTAGTCTATTACAAAAAGCCATTAGGTTGGTGGGTTATAAACAACATGAATTTGTTTCTTAACAGCTCTGGCTTGTGGAAAGGTCAAGGCACTGACAGATCAGTGTCTGATGAGAGCCTGCTGTACCAAATATGGTATCTTCTTCCTGTGTCCAGTGGTGGGAGGGGACAAGTTCTCTCTGGCCTCTAGGACAGGACTCCATTAATGAGGTTTTTGCTATTATGACCTAACCACTGTTCAAAGATCCTGATTCTTAATACTGTGGCATTAGGGATAAGATTTCAACATACATTTTGGGGGGGAAATATTGAGGCCATAGCACTGTGCTAGTGAAGTCAAAACATTAGGATGCACATAGAGAGGTAAATAAAGGATTATTTTTAGTTAATGCTTAGCCTATTCTTCAGATACATTATAGTTTACCTTTAAAATCTTGGTCAAAGTGTAGATTAGAACAAGCTAACAACATTGTGATTAGAACAAGCCCACAGCATTGTGGTACTAATGACCATAGGGAATGCTTAGGGATGAAGCTGCCAGCTATCTCCCAGAGTATTTATCCAGGTGGTTGACATGGTGACACCAGTATGGGTCCTGGCTGCCACTTGACTGAAAATTTTCCATATGATTGTCATATCATAAGGGCTTGATAAATGATAACAATTTTAAGTAATACTACTTCTCTGCTTTGTGAAATCCTCCTCAACCTCTAAAGAGGTCATATTCTAAGTGAAACATCTCATCTTCCCTTTCTCTCTTTATGGCAGGGAAACTTTCTTCCCTTCCATTTTGCTCCCATGGTATCTGTCACCCACCTCTCAGTAAGCCCTAAACTACTTTTGATTTGAGTATCATTTGTCTTCTGTGGATTGCATGCTCTTTGAGCACCAGGCATGCACCTTATTCATTTAATAAATGAAAGGGGAAAATGAATGAGCAAGTCAATGAAAGAATGTGAGCAACCCTAAGGGACAAGTAGGTCCTATAACAACTCTAGTGTACTGAGAAGGGAAAGTGAGATGAGAGCTATTAAAGTGGTTCTATGCGTAGCTAAAATGTATTGGATACCTACTGTGTTTCATGTCTTTTGGGACTTTGCATGATTATCACCAGCCTTACAATAACCTTCCCAAGTAGAAGATACCAGGCCCATTTTACTTTCAAGTTGGCAGCAAACATGAAAGGTATGTCTTATTATCCCTACTTCATAGATGAGGAAGTGACGGTTGTAGGAATCATGGGTTTGCCCAGAATCACATAGCTACTTAGTGGTAGAGGTAGAATTTTAACCCAAGTCAATCCAGTTACAAAGGTTCAGTTTGTTGTCAAATTAGGACCGAATCCTAGTCTCTTTGAGAATTGGTCCAGTATTTTATTTGAACTCATATTCTCATTTTTGCATTTTTAAACATTTTAAAGAAAGCATTTCATAATATTCAAGAAAATCATATATAACTATATCTGGTCTCTATATATGTTGTGACACTTTGAGAAGAAAGTAAGAACTACTTTGATCTTGATTATTATTTCTAAGAATTTTCGGATATATTTTCCAGCATTATGGAGGGCAGAGTTTCTGAAAGTGGGTTCTGTTGGCTATTAAAACATATCCTGTATTCCAAAACTTCAGGAAAAGTGGATTGAATATAGTTTGATTTATTTTTTAAGTCTCTTTTGCAGGACTCTTTTAATATAGTAATGTATATGTGAATCTAAAACTGGTAATTAAAATATAGAGTAATTCCTAAGTGAAACATGGATACCATCCACTTTTTTTTCGTTTGTTTCTCTAAGCATCACAAGAGAATTTTATTTCATAAGATGTATGTTTGAATGGTGCTTGTTTAATGCACTGTAACTCCAGAAGCCTCCTACGAAAACATCAACAGTATTAGCTGTCATCTTTTGAACAGTGGTCTTTGGATTTTCACCAATAAGCTTGTTTTGGGAAATGGCTATTTTCTGCCAAGCAGTTTTGTTTAAGCATAAATCAGACTGTTTAAGAACCATTAGATCTGGATCATCATTCCAGTTCTGTCTCTTCCATGATTGGGCAGACAAGTTCAAGTTAGTTTCCCTTTAACCTTGAGTTTCTTCTTCAAAAATGTAGACATAGCAAAATTCACCGCACATGATCATTGTTACAAGATGATGGTAACCATAATACAGCTATTAAAAGAGAAACCCTCATTTTGTCCCTACTATTGCAAGGCTCAAGATAGACAAAGGTGACAAAAACTCTGTTGTAGGAAAGATAGCCTTTTCAACAAATGATGCTGGGAAAACTGAAAATCCATATTTAGAAGAATGGAACTTGACCTCTATCTTTTACCATGTACAAAAGTCAACTCAAAGGGGATCAATGACCTAGGAACTAGATCAAAAACTCCACAACTGAGAGAAGAAAGTATAGTCCCAACACTCCAACATATTGGCACAGGAACTAACTCCCTTAGTAAGACTCTAAAGCACAAGAAATAAAACAAACAAAAAACAACAAATGGGATGACATCAAATTAGAAAGCTTCTGCACAGCAAATGAAACAAGAGCATGCATGGAGATCCTACAGAACAGCTGAAGATCTTTGCCACCTGCTCCATAGATAGGTCATTGATATCCAGAAAATATATAGAACTCAAAAAACTGGACATAAAAAAACCAAATAACCAGTTAATAAATGGGTGAAAGAACTAAATAGACACTTTTAAAGAGAATAAATACAATTGGCCAGTAAATATAGGAAAAAAGGTTCAATATCTCTAGCAACCTGGGAAATGAAAATCAAAACTATATTGAGATTTCATCTCACTCCAGTCAGAACAGCAATTATCAAGAATTCACATAGTAAGCATTGGCGAGCATGTGGGGAAAATGGTACACGCATACATTGCTGATAGGACTGAAAATTCATGCCACCAGTCTGGAAAGCAGTATGGACATTCCTCAAAATATGATCCAGCTATCCCATTCCTCAGCATATATCCAAAAGACCTACAAACAGGTACTGTCAGGATACATCAACATCAATGTTTACAGCAGCTCAATTCCCAATACCTAAGCTATTGAGCCAACCTAGGTGCCCTTCAACAGATTAATGGATAAAGAAAATGTGGCATATACACACAGTGGTGTATTACTCAGTCATAAAGAAGAATGAAATTATGGCATTTGCTGGTAAATGGATGGAACTGCAGACTATCATGCTAAGGGAAATAAGCCAGACTCAAAATGCCAAAGGTCAAATGTTTTCTCTGATTTGAGGATGCTTGTCCAAAATAACTGGGGAAAAGAGAAAGAGAGAAAGGTAAAGGGGGGATTCTATCAAAATAGGAGAAAGATCAGGGGACTAAAGATGAAGAGGACTGAAAGGGAGAGATAAGGGAAGAATAGCTGAATGAATCTGACCCAACTTTCCTATGTACCTAAATGAATATACCACAGTGGATCTCACCATCGTGTACATCCACAAGACAGTAACCATTAAAAAAAAAATCAAAGTAAACAGCAGAAAGATCAGTAGAACAGAGAGAAGGGAACAGGGGGAGGGAGAAGAAAAGAGAAAGGTGAAGCATTGGGGACTGTATTAGAGCAAATTATATACCATGCTTTCATGTCAAAATGAATCCTAATGTTATGTAAACCTAAAAAAGAACCCATAAAAATTAGTTGTTATGTACAGTATCCTTTTAAATCTTTGTGGTAACCACAAGAGAAAATTATTATTATCCTCATTTTGTAGAGGAGAAAACTGTAGCTCAGAATTCTTAAATAGGTTTCCCTAGATCATGCACCTACAAGGGGGAAGACCAGCAGGGAAAAGCCAGTCCATCCAATTCTTTTACCTAGGGCCCACTAACTTCATATTCCAAATGCAGTTATTACTATGATAAATAATAATAATGAGGATATCAAACTTTTTATAATCCCCATGTGTTAAGCATCGTTCCAAGGTGGTTATGACAATTACTTAGTAATCCCCAAATTTTATTTATGTAAATTTCACGTAAATTTTCTATGCTGCATAAGTACAACTTTCTATTGTTACTATCCTGAATAAGTTTTATGCATCATTTTCTTAGTTGTACTTTACCCATTTTTCAAATTATAATCTGAATAATGTTGTAAGTACTATAAAATGTTATTTTATATATATATATATATATATATATATATATATATATAGACAATTTGTAATCGTATAAATCTGTGGGGTATAAAGTGATGTTATAACTTATGGAAACAATGCAGAGTAATTAAATTAAGCTAGTTAATGTATCCTTTACCTCCAATAATATTTTTAAGGGTAAGACCACTTGAAATTTACTCTGCAAGAATACAACAGTCACTAATATGGCATTATGTAAAAATGTGGATGTGTAACAGATGTGATTCTGCAATTTGTATTTGGGGTAAAAATGGGAGTTCATAACCCACTTGAATCAAATGTATGAAAGATGATATGTCATGAGCTTTGTAATGTTTTGAACAACCAATAAAAAAAAGAAATTTACTCTGCAATTGTGAAATTTACAATACACTATTATTACTCATATTTACCATGCTGTGCAATAGATCTCACAAACAAAGCCATAATCCTCTTGTCTGAGATTTTGTAGCTGTCACCACCATCTCCCCATTCCCCATCCCAGTCTCTGTGATCACTATTCTATTCTTCATTTCTTTGAACTTGTTTTAGAGTGCACATATGTCTGAACATACAGCATTTGTTTCTATGTGTCTGACTTATTTCACTTAAAATAATGTTCTCCAAGTCCTGCTGTGTTAAGAATGACAGAAGTTCCTTCTTTTTAAAGGCTGATTAATATTTTATTGTGCAAATATACAACACTTTCTTTTTTCATTCAATTTTTGATGGGCACTTTGGTGGAACCCACCTCTTGGCTATTGTGCATATTTCTACCATAAATGCAAGAGTGCAAATATCTCTTAGAAGCACTGATTCTAAATCTTTGGGGTAAATAAATACCCACAAGGGGAATTGGTGGGTCAGATAAAAATTCTAGTATATTAGAGCTGAAAGGAATGTTGGAGGTTGTTTCATATTATTCTTTTGCGATACTCTTCAATTCCTAAATCATTATGAACATGGTACAATGCATTATGAACTGGATTGTTTGTAATTTTGGACTTTACCTTGGTCCAACTCTTTGGGAACTGTGCCTTCCACTAATATTTATTTCAAAAGATACATGGAGCAGCAAATAATTATGAAATATTACAAAAATGCTAGATAGTTTTAACTTGAAATAATACACGGTTTTTTTGGGTGCATATTTACTCAAGAGTAAATTAACAGTGATCACCACACCTAGAAGACTTGTACTTGGTAGCAAACACTCAGTTATAAAATATGGGGATAGTTTTGTTGCAAAATGGAAATCTCGCCAGTCTGGGCATCAGGAAAATTGGGTTTTAAACTTTACTTTATCATTGGCTTAACTCATGGCCTTGTCTTTAATGAAAGAGTAATATGTTCATGCTGTACATATTTACTGAGCAGCTTCTAAGTATCAGACACTGTGTTATACCATGCTAAGTATCAGACACTTTGTTATACCATGAAGATAAAAGAAGAGCAAAAATTGGAACAGCCCTGGACCTCAGGGAGTCAGCCTTATGAGGCTCTCTTGTGACACAACACCCATTACTAATGTGTCTGGCACAGGGTAAGAAGACAACGCACTGTGTTTTCTCTGTGTTGTCTCAATTCCTTGAAACAGTAATTTCACTTTTCTCCTTGTCAATTTCTTCATCTATGAAAAAGAAATGAGGGATGGGGGAGAGGCATGGTAGACAGGCTGATATCCAGGATTTCTTCTCATGCCCCGCTTCAAATATCTGTTCATTCTGCATAATAAAAAGGTACAGTCTCAAATTTAACATGCTTGTAGTGGGTGCTGTTCAAGAATAAGAAAACTAGAAGTTGTTCTGTTTAATTTTCATTTCATAGTTTATTTAATGACATACATTATAAATACAAGTAATTTGGGATCCAGTTTACTAACCTACCTTGTGAGGAAAATAGGGTTTAAGACCTGAATAGTTCTGTGGACCTGATTGCTTCTCTCTGCTCTTTGTGGGTTCTGTACTCAGCTGTGCTCAGCATTTATCAGAAGTAAGCGGTGAATTTCATTCTCTGTCAATAAACAATCTTGTTTAAAAAGCATTTCATTGCTTGAGATGAGCTTTTGTACACTAACGCTAAGAAGTTTTCCACATCAAGCTGCAACAGGAATGTAACTCAAGAGTTGGCATAAAAAAAAATCACTTTGGATCAGAATTCAAGTGTTGTCATCTGGATCAAGTCCCAAGTGAGCCCCCTAATCTCTGTCCCTCTTCATTCTGCTGCCTACCATTTTAAGTAATTGGATTTTAAGTGTTTGGATATTTTTTAATTTTCTATGTTTACTGATGTATTTTAAGGGGCTTGTTATCTACAATCTCTAAGAGGAAATTGTCTGAAAATTTAGGGGGCAGAATTAAATTCTAATGACAAAATTTTCCCCTTATAAAACTGGTCTTTCAGCTTCTATAGTTGGAGAGAATTTTTTGAGGCTTTAATTAACAAATACAATTTCTAGTTCTGACAAGCTTTGCTAGTAGCATATTTGGATGTTTTAATCAATAATGCTGTATGTGCCTAATGAATATTACTGATGATAATAAAAAAAACTCATCCTGGAGTATCTGAAGTTATTTACTCATATTTTTATAACAATCATATGGAACAGTCAACGATTATTATTGTCATTGCTCTGATGAAAGAAAACAAGTTACAAATTAAGGAATGAATGGGAATGGAATTCAATTTCTACACATCACAGAAATTACATTCCAGCCTGAAAATATGTCTACTTTAGCTCCTATAACAGTTAATAATTATTATGTAGTAACTTATCTCTCTAGAATGTAAGATTCTCAAGATCAAGTCCTTCCATATGTCTCTGTATTCATAGAACCTAGTGCAATGATTGACACACAATTTTTGCCCAAATGCATGTTGAAGGGATATCCCACTGTGACAGATGGATAACTATGATTTGGTTGAATAAAGTTTGACTGGGATGGGTTGAGGGTTGTTATGCCTGCCTATTAACTTTTTTCTTTGCAGTGCAAAGGTTCTAACCCAGGGCTTCACATATTGCCAGCAAGTGCTTTATCACTAGCCACATGCCCAGTCCATATTAATTTTTTTGAAAACTATGAATATAAAAGATTGAGGCAACATTGCAGCCAAATCAAGAACTTCCCCCAATAGCTCATTAAAGAATCCATGTCCTTATTTCATCAATTTGTTTCATCCATCACTTATTCATTTATTAATTGACCCATAATGCATTTATTGATGCCCATGATTTATCACAGGCCACCTTAGAATTTGGAACACTGTTGCTTTTTCTGTTATGCAGAAACTTTTTTTTCTTCACCAGTACCCTGGGTTATTATCTCAGCTCCTACCTGAACTTTGAATGATAAGAGAATTTCAGAACTCTTCAGGTCTTCTTATTTCTTGCTGTAAAATAGAAATTATGATTCATGTACTTGTTCTTTAGGATGAGAAATGACTAAGGAGCAATTATTTTGAGATAAATGTTTTGATGACAGACAAGTGCAAAGCAGAACGAGTTCTTAATAGATAACCTCATTCCTAAGAGAACAAAGATGTGTAAAACTACATGATCCAGAGTGGCCCTTGGCCTTTGTCAGTGTCTCAAGATTGCTCCTCAACCTTCCTCTGTCTTTTCTTTATGAGATACCATTTATGTTTCTTCTCCTCAGTGGGCAGTAACTCTTCCCTCCTTGCTTTCTCCCCTTCCCCCTAACACTTATTCAGTCTCCCCTGTGCAATTAGTCTTTGTTCTTTCTAATACAATCATATCTCCAGTATAGCTATGACCCTTCCCCATACCTGGTCACCTCTATGCAGTGGCTTCTATTGTCTCCACCTTGTAGCTAAGGTATTTAATACCTTCTTCTCTCATACTACACCAGTATTTAAGACCAGTATTTCCCATGACTCATGACTTTCTTTACATCTATCTCAAATCAAACTGATCACTCCCTGTTCTGTGTTCTGCATCTGCTACGGAGATGCTCCTGTGGCACTGAGAGTCTTCCCTGCTCCCCTCTCTGAATTGACATTCTTGAAGTCTCAGTGAATATTTCATATTTCACCTCCTTTATTGAATCATTCTTGCTTTCCCAACCTAAACTATTTTTTTTTTCTCTTTGAAC
Source organism: Marmota marmota marmota (assembly GCF_001458135.2). NCBI lineage: Eukaryota > Metazoa > Chordata > Mammalia > Rodentia > Sciuridae > Marmota > Marmota marmota. The sequence goes on along the minus strand of NW_026000174.1, from coordinate 40,741,480 downwards.
TACAAATTTTCAAAGCACTCTCTCTGCAACTGTACCATGACTCCTATAAATTTTGATAAAACATAATGATTCACATGTAATATGACAAGATTCTGGTTAGACATACAAGTTGTTTATTCCATTTCTCAGCTAGATTTTCCTTTGTGGTGAGATAAATGTTGGATTCATTATTATGTCTGTTATATTTAGAGTTTAAACGGGAGCAGGCAGCATTTGTTGAATGAATAAATAAATGAATGAAATATTGTGTGAATAAATGAATACATGAGAGAATGAATGAGGTATCCAGAGAGGAATAGCTATGCACTCTGTTTCTGTCCCATCTCCCTTAATCCTATATTCAGTGTACAATATAGCACTATTTTTGTGAAATGATCAGATGGTTGGCACCCTCAACTGTCTAAGCACAGCAAAAAATTTGAAATTAAGAAAAGTTCCTTTTAGTAGCAGGGAAAATAACTATCACAAAGCTTATTTAAGTTGGTGCATACCCTCAAGCTAGCTGGAGTTTATTTGGTTAGTATTAGATGTTAACTTGGGTTACTGATTTAATTAGCTTAGTTAGTTAGTTGCCATAGCAACTAATAGCAATAAAAAGGGGCAAGCATACCATGAGGGAGAAGAAAGAATGAAAGAAAATAGTGTGACATATTATATTAGACTGGAGATCAGTACTGTTGCAGTGTTACAGTGCTGAGAAATAATATTATCAAATGCAACTTACTGGCAATTTGCATTTTGTAAACATTTCTATCAGAAAAGACCCACAGAATTAAACATGTTATCTAAAAGGGTCAGTTTCAGCTATCTGGACACAAGGAATTTAAGAATACCTTACTGTGAAACATATTGACATCATCAGATGACTTTAACATAAAAAACCATGAATGGTAAACATTATTTCTAACTAAAGGAGGAAGAAAGACTCAAAGATATTACATAACTGAGTTAAAAAGTCATAAGCTAGAAAGTGACATAGCCAAAATTCAAGTATACGTATTCTATACCCTGGGTTATTTTTATTTCTACTATATTATAATGGTACTTATATTTAATAGTTCATTCTTATTGCATTTGAAAAATGTATAGCTATCTTTGGGGGTCAGTAGATCTGTGAAGTGACAGTCTACCAGGAAAACATCTGGTGTAATAATTTTAAAGGATACTTAAATCTCAGGATTATAAGGAAGTCACTGCCATAGTCCCACATAGTGCTACATCATAAGAACAGTTGTCTTCAAGTCCCTGAGGTAATTATTATTTATTTACTTATTTTTGGACCAGGTATTGAACCCAGTGGTGCTTAACTACTGAGCCACATGCCCAGCCCTTTTAAAATTTCATCTAGAGACAGGATATTGCTAAATTGCTTAGGGCCTTGTTAAGTTGCTGAGGCTGGCTTCCAACTTGCAATCCTCCTGTCTCTGCCTCCTGACTCACTGGGTTCACAACCACAGCTCCCTACACCTGGAGATTTTCTGAAGAATAAATCTTTAGTCACTCAGTGTGGAGGTTAATTTAATTCAATTTATATTGATTGTCTTCCCTTTTCATATCATTTTCTCACTTCCTTGCAGGTCATCTCTGTCCTTTTCATACAAACTCCCTGCACTCCTATCCTTATTTTGATCGACTTTGGGGGGGACTCACCTGCAGACAGTTAGATCTGAAAGAATTACTATGCTTAGCTTACATCATTTTATCCATTAACTCATAATAATAAGAAGTGGTAATATAATAAAATTTGTCACTTCTGATACTCATTTTGTGATAGTCACAATTTGCAATGTTTTAATGTTTTATCTTATTTAATTACCACAATTGATGTAAGACGTACAAACTAGAATTGCCCCCATTTTGTAGCAGAAGAAACATGGGTTTGGAGAGGATAAGTAACTTGGCCAATGTCACTCAGCTGAACTTAGACCTTCTAATGCTCAGTCAGTCAGGAGCTGAACTTAGACCTTCTCATGCTAAGGCCTGCACTCCATGCCACACAGAAATGACATTGATTCATATTCATGTGGTCTGAAGGAATAAATGAAGGAACTGATAAAGAATGTATATCTTTTTTGCTCTCATTTTATTACGGTTTGATTCAGTAAGTAATGAATTTTAGAATAGGGGTAAAGTAAAATTCTAATAAAGTTCAAAGATGAACTGATCAGGGTCTTAGGCCAGAGTTTACCCATGCTCTAAGCTATTCCATGGCAGGAGGACTCTGAGTAGGAGGTAGCTCTTCACAGGCAGATGGGCTGCTTCTCTGAAGGACCTGGCTGCTATGTGCAGAACTCTCCATTGCTCTGAACCCATATCTTTCAGAAGCCCAAAAAGCAGCAACGGGTTTTATTATTAGTTTGTGAGTAAATATTCAGCTGAATTGATAAAGCCTAGAAAAGTATGGTTTTCCTTTTGCTCCTTTCATGGAAAGGGAGTTGACGGCCACATAAATAACTATTCTAAAAATAGTTCCATCCCTTTGTTCAAACAATTAAGCACATTGTTGAAGTTAATTCATGAAAGAAATGACGTACATGTTCGCAAATTTTCTGTTCATCTTGGTAGTCTTCCTATTTTTTCATCCTCTCTTTTTTATCTTTCTGTCTGCCTCTATTGCTGTTTAGCTGTCATTTCTCAGTGTCTTTTGAGAGCTGATATTTTCTACAATAAATTTGTATTTTTCCATCTCCAAATTTATGCACAAATCTATTTGCTTCCAAGGGCATATTTGCTATCTCCTCTCTTCTAATTGGTGCTGGCCATTTGATTTCTTATTTTCTAACTTTGATAGATTGCAATTATTTTTTCTTAAACATCCCTCACACTTTTTACATTTTGGTGTTGATATGGCATAATTAGATAGTCAAGTGAATGAAATAGGAAAAAATGATTCTTGTACAATAAAGGAAAGAAAAGAATTGCTACTCTAAGAGATGGCTCCACTATTTTCTGCTTGGCTAGGTTGCAGATAAATTTCTTTTGGACAGAGATTTTCCTCTTTGCTTAGGGAAAAACCCCTCTTTGGACTCATTTGGTTGTGAAAAGAAAGTTTCCATCCCTCATTATGTTCCCCACGGCCTTGGTATATATGGTGGCGAGACTTAGATGGAATCAGGGATTTTAAACTTGTCAATGATTTCTGGTGGGAGTGGATAGGGACTTAGGGGGACCCTGAGACTTGCAGAAGGAAGAAAAAGATTACCAGGAGGGTGTGGAAATGTGTTATAGCAAGATCAAGATAAAAGGAATTCAGTGAGATAATCCTGGTGAAAATTATCTAGGAGACTTGAAGAGAGTTCTGCTAATGCTCAACATTCTGCTTTTGCTTCTTATTTACACTGCTGAAACTCCCCGCTGTAGGCACTAAACATTAGTAGAAAACATGCTTCACACTTTCAGGCTGAAAGAGAATGTGACCATGTCTGCTGTGCATCCAAGGGATGAAAGAGAATTGGAACCACAGGCTGCAAAATATGGTGATGGAAATTCAGTGAGAATTAAAATTCAGACTGCAGGGTGGGTAATGAGCACTTATCCACTCCCCATGCCACAAACACAACATCCACAAAGAATCAATTCTTCACATTGAAATCAAAACTATCCTGAAAAGCACAATCCTGATCATGTCATCTCTTGTTTAGATTCCTGCTGCAGCTTTCATGTAAAGCTCCCTACCATAATTCATGGTCCCACTCATCTATTCAGCCTCGTCCTGCAACAGGTTTCCATTTAGCACTTGTTCCTCATCCACCCTGGCAGCTGGTCATTCCTTCCAACCTATCACATTCCCCTCACCACAGGACCATTGCATTTGCTATTGTATCTCCTTGAAACCCATTCTCTATGTTCTTTGAGAAGTTAGTGTCAGATCATCTTCTAATCTTAACTCAAGCATCGTTGCCTTAGAAAGCTGTCCTTGCCCTCCCTCTTTCAAAGCCCCACACACCTCTTCTTCACTACCTCTGCTGCAGTTGTAACCTCACAATGGTTTATGTGATCTCTCAGTTGATGTCTGTCTTTCCCTCTAGTGCCAAAGCTCCTTGCCCTGGACAAAAGTTTCATCCCCAGAGTTTTATCCAGGACTGATCAAATCATCAGCACTCGGTACACATTTTCTGAGGGAAGATGGAAAGATGAAAAAGAGAGGGAATACATATATATATATATATATATATATATATATATATATATATATATATATA